>NC_056735.1:990554353-990559353 GCF_019279795.1 Protopterus annectens | reverse complement strand
GGAAAAAGAAAGATTTAACACTTATTAGTCTTGATATAAGTTCAGCATTTGATTCAGTAAGTTGGGACTATCTGTTTACCTTACTGAAGTGCACAAACTTCTCAGATGCATTTGTAAATTTAATTGAGCATTTATACAAAGGAACATTGGCTTATATTAAGGTAGGGACATATGTCTCACAAAAAATACCCATTTTTTAAAGGTACAGAACAAGGGTGTCCACTTTCTCCACTTTTATTCACTTTAATAATGGAGCCTTGGGCTAATTTGATCAGAAACAGTACTGACATAGAGGGTTTTGAAATAGATGAAAATACAACATCCAAAATTCAACTTTTTGCAGATGATGTTCTAATTACATCAGCAGGATCTAATTCTTCTATGCAGTCTCTATTTGATAAAATGATGAATTTTAAAAGTATTTCTGGTTTAATATTCAATGAAGAAAAAACTAAAATACTACATATATATATACATGAAAAAATATTCTCATTAGTGATTTTACTAAATATGTACCCAATTCAGGTCAGATAACTTATTTAGGTATACTACTATCTAAAGATATTAAATCTATTATATATAATAATTATAATACCTGTTTTCTTAATATACAAAATCTTTTTAATACCTGGAATAATATGTTTTTACTATGGAGGAGAGACTTACAATTATTAAAATGATAATATTCCCCAATATTTTATACTTAATACAATCAATAATACTTCCACCTACAAAAATAATTATCAAAAAACTGAATACACTTATGTTAAATTTCCTATGGGCACCTAATAGACCTAGGATTGCATTAAAGAAACATACTAATAGCTGGTCTCAAGGGGGTATTTCTTTTCCAGACATTAATTTATATACTATCTCTTCTATTGTAAAAGTTATTACTTTATTAATAGATCAGTCATATGTTGCAAAATGGAAAGATTACTGGGAGATAATTAGTATGCACTTCATGAAAATCTCCTTAATACATAAAAATATGATTGTAAATAACTCCATGTTATGGTTACTAAAGGAATTTTGTACTTCACCTATTACACCTAAACATATGGTTTGTTACCCATTAAATATTATTATTAGTTATCGTAACTTTATATTCATGCACCCTAAATATAGGGAATGGAATTTTATTATATTTCCTATATTGTATACTCAGGGTATGCTTTTGTCATCTACTTCTGAAGGAACTCATTTAGCTATAGATAATGATTTAAAGTACTGGTATCAGTTGATATCTGATAATAAAGTTAAAAATCTAGATTTCTTAAAACAAGAATTTGATCTAACAGAAACTTGCTGGTTAGAGGTTCAGACCTTTAGATAACATCTTATTAATAAAATAGATGTAATGTCTATAACAGTTAAAGAGTCTATTCCAACACTGATTGATTACTTGATATCAAATTTACAACATAAAGTTTCTGATAAAAGTAAGCTTTCATACATACATAAAATTATCAGACAAGAAACTTTTTACAGTGTAGATACATACTGGAATTATTTCACTTCCATTAATGGGGACCCACCAAATCAACAAGATAAACAATATATATTGGAATCTGCCTATAGAACTACGTCTTCCATTGTCTGGAGACTTTATACATGGAAATTTCTACATAGATCTTTTTATACACCTTTGATGATGAACAAAATAAATAATAAAGATAATCTATGTAAAATATGTAATGTAGAAATTAATGCTGACTGGGCTCATATGTTTTATGACTGTATAAAATTGAAAGAATACTGGAAGTCAATTAATGAATTCTTGCAGGCTCTTTTTACAGATAATTTTATTATTTCTAAATCTCTTATATTATTCAACACACCTGTACCTCAAAGTGTTAAAAAGGTTAAGCTTCCCTTGTTATGGTCTATTCTAGCAGTGGCTAGGAAAATAATAACCAGAAATTGGATTTCAGATACACCTCCTTCGTTCAATGAATTTAAAAATGTTATGAATATAGCGTGTCATATGGAAATAAACACAATAAGGTCAAGAACAACTAGAAAAACATCTTATTATATTGTATGGGATAATTTACAAAACCTGTTAAAAAAATCTTAATTTCAATTGCATGGTATTTTAGTTTAATTAATTGATCTGATTGTAGTGGATGTCTTTGTAAATACTTTGGTTGTTTTGTTGAATGTTATAATCATATCTATTTTTAATTACTTGTATAAAATTGTTATGATATTTCTCTTGTACGTTAAAACAATAAACCTGTTTTGAAAAAAAAAAAAATTATACTCTACTTCAGCTGATGACCTTCCAAGGGAGTACCATAAAATAGCAGCCAATAATTTTGCCTATCCAGTCGTAATCCTTATAAATAGGTCAGTACAGGAATCCCACATTCCTCTCTCTGGAAAAAGTCACACATTATGCATCTGTACAAAGGAGGAAATTCAACAGACATTAGTAACTTTAGAACTATAGCAATCTTACCCCACTTTCCAAAACACTTGAAAATATATTCAAAAACACATGCTAAACTATCTCCTGCAGGATGAACTCTTATCCCCCACACAACAGAGCTTCTACCCCTCTCATGGTACTAACATGGCACTTCTACCCTTTGTGGATACTGTCAGTAATGCTAGAGATAGCGGTAAACTTGTCTCGTCTTTATTTCAAGACTTGTATAAAGCCTGTAACACAACTTGCCATAGCAAACTTCTAATGTGCTAACTAGGTCTAGCTCAGCACACCCTTATGTGGTTAAAAAGCCAATAGGCTAATAGGTATTAGTTAGTAAAATGGCAGTCCACCTTCTCTCCATACCTTCCAATCACCACTGGTGTACAATAAGTCTCTGTCCTCGGTCCTGTTCTCTTTAACATTCTCACCAATGCTCTCTACACATCCATACACAAAAGGCCTCCCTAACACAAAGACTTTATACCCATATGCACATAACACAAACTGGCATACCTACAAAAGAATTACTCAGGAAGCTTTAACAGCCGCTGAAACATGGCTTGGTAAATCAGAAATCATTTCAACCCACCCCAAAAAAGCTACTTGTTTTTACCCCCAAATCTCTACCTCACAAAAAAAAAAAAACACAATATTTAAAATCCTCTCCCCTACAATGCAACCACTGAAGTCACTTCTCAGAGCAAATTAGTAGGAAATATTATAGGAGATGATCTTAAATTTGACCTGCGTATACAAAAAATAAATAAATAAAATAAACATCACCAACAACTGAGGATGCATTACAGCACCAAATATGTTCATACCAATGCAGAAAGAAGCAAACAAACAAAAACAACTAATTACCTCTTCCCCTCACTACTTTATCGTGCTCTCATCTTTGCAAAACTGCAGGAATCATGGAAAGTAAAACGTGAACAATGCCACCTGTGTCCCTAAGTCTCTCATCACACTTTTGGCGTTTAGTGTAGTGCCACCTATGTAGTAATTCATGGGTACATGTCTTTTTCCCAAAGGGGATAACTATACATTTCTTGGCATTAAGCTTGAGCCCATGGCTCTGGCACCAAGCATCTGTTTCTGTAAGGCCCTTTTGTAGAATATTCACATCATTTAGGGATTCAATAATGGGTCCCAGTTTGCAGTCATCTGCAAACTTTGTTAGCCAGAGTCCCTTAGTGTTGGCCTGTACTTCAGTGAAGTAGATGCCAAACAAGAGCAGTCTCAGGACTGAACCCTGAGGTACTCCACTTGTCACTTTTGTGGAGCTGGATTTGGAGTTGGCTACTTTTACAGTCTGGGTTCTGTCGGTAAGCCAGTTGGCAACCCATCGAGTGACATAGGGATTTATGCCCAGCTTAGTAAGTTTATCTATGATTCCAGAGTGGGGGATAGTGTTGAAGGCCTTGGCGAGGTCCAGATACACTGTGTGGACCACCTTACCCTCATTCACAGCTCTCGAGATTGATTAGAAGAAGTCAATCAGGTTCAGGAGACAAGATCGGCCCTTCTCAAACCCAAACTGGGTGGACTCCAGTGTTTCAAAGTTGCCAATGTCTTTGTTTATAAGTTCCATAATAATGCATTCCATGCCCCTGCAGATCAGGCTCATCAGACTGGTGGGACGGTAGTTCCTGGGATCCAAGGTGGATCCACCCTTGTGGAGTGGGATAACTGTAGCTGTGTGCCACTCAGTGGGCATGAAGCCTGAGGTGAGGTTATGATTAAACATGACACGTAGGTGAGGTGTCAGTTCATTTTGTAGTTCATGTAGTACACAGCCCGGGATGTCACCTGGTCCCATGGATGCTGTATTCTTAGCTTTGGAGAGTGCGGTTTCTACCTGTGTGGCCGTGATTATCAAAATTTGGCAATCTTTTGGTATTGAGATGGGTCCTTTAGAGGTTGAGAGGGAGATGACGTTGGCACTAAATCAGTCTGCCAGGATATTGGCAATATCCTTGGGATCAGTATATTTAATGCCATTCTGTTGCAGCTCAGAGCAGATCTGAGCATTGCCATTTAGATTTTTGACATAACTATAGAATGCCTTGTGGTTGTCTTTGGAATCTTTGGCAATTTTATTTTCTTAACTATATGTAATGCCAAATTAAAAAGGCTTACCAGTCCCATGAATTTATGTATCTATCTATATGTATTTGTATGTGTGTGTCTGTGTTTGAGTGTATGTGTGCCTATAGATATATATGTATAACCTCAATCTATCTGCTATCACCATAACCTTTTTCTTAAGCTACATCTCCCATAGGCAACAATCTGTCTGATGGCTCTCCTCCTGCCCACTCTACCTTCCAGTCACATCTGGTGTATCCCAAGGTTCCATCTAGGGTCCTCTCCTATTCAACATCTTCACTAATGTACTTCATACATCCTGCAAACAATCTTCCCTCATAGAATACGCAGATGACTCTACTCATCTCCACTTTCACCATTATCACTGACTTCCATACTCTTACCTAAGATGCCTTTCTATCAATAGAAAAGTGGCTGTCTGTTAATCAACTCAACCTAAACTCCCCAAAAA
>NC_056735.1:990446853-990549353 GCF_019279795.1 Protopterus annectens | reverse complement strand
ATTTTAAATATAACTGTTATAAACATAGAAAGCTGCTGTGATAACAGGATTTGCATTAGTGTGCATTTTAAGAAGTATATAAGGAGTCCGAAAATGAAATGTCTGTCATTATTAAGTGACTTCAATCCTTAAAGATTTGCCAGAAGACCACAAATTGTATAAGGAACAGCCCAAACACATGAGACAAAAAAAATGGATACTCTGCATTGCTCTAGATAGCTGAAAGATATGAATCTCCTAGTAAAAAATCTGACATACAAAGCCAGATGCAAATTAAATCACTTTAATGCAGCAAAGTTAAAATCTAGAAACTTTTGGGTCAAACTCCCTTCCTCATTGTGTAATAAAATAACAGTTAAATTGAAGTTTTTTTATTTATTTATTTATTTATTTATTTATTTATTTATTTATATTTGTTGACCAGGAGTGTCCAACTGGACATAACGTAGAAGTTAATTTATATGAAGCACATGACACAGCAACCAAACATTTGACTTAATTAATTAACAAATAGATCTTAAGATATACACAACGTAAACATCACCTATACCATTTAAAAACAAAAGAAACATTAAAAGACTATTTCATCTGTTTTTGCTTTAAATTCAACTTATAGCTGATAGTAGCATTGGTTTCAGGAAACCTATCAGCTTCAAGCCACAGTATCCACTCGTACTCAATTTCTAACTTATTTTTCAAATACCCCGCCCCTTAAATTCAGTAACAATTTCTGAATTACTCTAAATTTAAGCACATGATGTAAGCCATTATCAGAACAATGTTTTACAAGGGAATTTGTAGGCACATTACTTTTAATATCTGAACAATGTTCTGTAATACACTCTTTTAACTTTTTATTACATTTACCAACATAGAAGGCAGGACACACAAGTAGCAAAACCGAAAAAGGAGTATTTATTTTTACTACTTGGATGAATAAATTTTGTCTCTTGTGAAATATATTTAAATTTCACACAGTTAAAGCATGAGAAAGTTCCTTTTTTATTTGTTCTTATCATTTGCTTAGCAATATTGACTTTGGTATAACACAGTCGTTTCAGATTTTTGCCCTTTCTATAGCAAAATGTGGCATATTTTCAATAAGCCATTCTAGATCAGGTAAAGCTTTTAAAATTCCCCAAATATTCTTAATGATGGTTTTAACTCCATAAGTTCTAGTATTAAATTGGGTAATATGTGCAAGGGTAGTGTGACAGTGGTGAAGTCTGCAGTGGGAGTGACAGATGCGTTTAAGGTGGAGGTGGGATTACATCAAGGATCAGATCTGTGCCCTTTCTTATTTGCAATAGTGATGGACAGGTTGACAGACAAGATCAGACAGAAGGCCTCATGGTCTATGATGTTTGCAGATGACATAGTGTTCTATAGTAAGAGTAGGGACCAGGTTGAGGAGACCCTGGAGAGGTGGAGATATGCTCTCGAGAGGAGAAGAATGAAGTTCAGCAGGACTAAGACAGAATATGTGTGTGTGAATGAGAGGGAGGATAGAGGAATTGTGAGGATGCAGGGAGTAGGGGTGGCGAAGGTGGATGAGTTTAAGTACTTGGGATCAACAGTTCAGAGTAATGGTGAGTGTGGAAGAGAGGTGAAGAAGAGAGTACAGGCAGGGTGGAATGGGTGAAGAAGAATGTCAGAAGTGATTTGTGACAGATGGGTACCAGTAAGAGTGAAAGGGAAGGTCTACAAGAGGGTAGTGAGACCAGCTATATTGTATGGGTTGGAGATGGTGGCATTGACAAAAAGGCAGGAGTCAGAGCTGGAAGTAGCAGAGTTAAAGATGTTAAGATTTGCACTGGGTGTAACAAGGATGGACAGGATTAGGAATCAGTATATTAGAGGGTCAGCTCAGGTTGGACAGTTTGGAGACAAAGTCAGAGAGGCTGATTGCGTTTGTTTGGACATGTGCTGAGGAGGGATGCTGGGTATATTGGGAAAAGGATGCTAAGGATGGAGCTGCCAGGTTAGGGGAAAAAAGGAAGGCCTAAGATAAGGTTTATGGATGTGGTGAGAGAGGACATGCAGGTGGTTGGTGTGACACAGCAATATGCAGAGGACAAGAAGAAATGGAAACAGATGATTCGCTGTGGTGACCCCTAACCGGAACAGCTGAAAGAGAAGAAGAAGATCTAACACAACTATTGTCAGATGATTCCCCCCTTTTTAAGATTGGTTACAATAGCCATCTTTCATCAAATATGGCCTGTTTTTTCCTGTTCTGTCATTAATGACACAATTCAAAGATTTCTTTAGTAATTCCTTGTTGTAATTCTCTTTTTAAATTCATGTGTCTTTTCTAAGATCTGTTCATTACAAGCATAGTAATCTGTATTAAGTCTACTCACTCTCAAGAACTAACTTGTTACTATCCCCTTAAAAATGTGTGATGGTTGCATGCAGTCTATGTGTAGAAACATATTATCCTGCGCATCCTTCCTAAAAATGCTAGATATTATGTGATCTCCTTGCTTTGTTAAATTTATATCTAAGAAATTAGTTTTTTTCAAAAGAATAATTTAACTTCAACTTTAAAAAATGAGTAGTAGAATCTACATTAGAAAATATTCTCACTACCTGTCCAAATAAGAAATATATCTTCTACAAATCACCTATAAAACGTCATTTTTACATCACATTTATTTGGTTGTATGGCATATATTTAGATTTTCCTATTGGTTTATATTGGAGTACGTGTTGGTACTAACTGGTACAAAAGTACTTGATCTCTTAACCACATTATCAGCATGAACACTATCTTTAAATATACGTTTTAAGTTCAAATTTCTGCTAAAGAGTTTCAAGTCAGTTAGTGCATTAACAATAGAGTCACTGTGCATAGGAGTAAATTGGAGTCCTTTCTTTAACAGACAACAGTCTATGGGAGATAGCTGTATATAAGATAAATTAACAATAGCTTTGTCATTACCTGTTTCCTGTTCTGTGAGCAGCTGCGAGTCTTGGGACCTTTGTAATGTCTTCATTCTTCTCCTCCTCTTCTTGTTGTTTTTCCTATGGATGACTCCCTTTGTTTCATTTCTATTTTCTCCAGTAAGTTCAATTTCAGAACAGTTTGCTGATACTGAAAATCCTCACCTTGCTTAATAATTATATAAATTATATAAATTATAAGCAATCACATCTCTTGCTTCAACTCTATGCTTTTCTGATGGAATTAACCTGAGTTTGTGAATGAGGTCTGGCATGATTGGTCAGTAGCGCTCCTGTTCACCAAATCAGGCATGCTGAAAGTGTCTAATTCATACATAGAGCCCCTCATATTAGACTCATGAATAGATTTAGATGGTTCTTTAGGACAAGAAAAGATGTTCCATTCTTAAAATCATTAGTGTCACAATATGATTTGCCCTTTTTAGTTTGTTGTTCCTGCAGAATTCATACAACCCAGTATGGGAAGTCTGCAAAGAGAAATTTAGAATAAAATCTCTGGAACATAAAACTGTTAAATGCTTAGCACGCTGATCTTTCCTAGGCCTTGGTCTTTTCCAAATGCAGTAGCAAGGAAGATGAATTGCTTATGCACTGCTGAATGTGATGTCCTTGTGAAAAGAACCACTTTACATTTATTGTTACATATCACTTTACATTTATTGTCACCTATCTGCTTGTTAACCCCTGAGGGAAAAAAAAGACTTGTTTTTACCGGGCAGCAATTTTTTGCAGACATATTAAGTATCTTCCTTGCCTTCTAATCTGTTTATATTACACCTGAATCTAAGTCATCTGTTGCTTGCAAGACACTCTGAGGAAGTTTTAGTAATTTCTCCATGGTCAGTCCAAGTAAGCATAGCATCCTTCAAGTACTTTGTCACCCCCTCTGGATTTTTCCTTTCACTGTATTTTCTTCTATGTAGTGAACTGCCCCAAAGAAGAAATTGTTTTTTAATGCTCAGAAGCTGACATAGTTTATGATTGGGGAGTCATGTGATGTGTTTAAGTAATGTTGCATTGAAGGCCACACTAGCTTTAATATGTATACAAAAGGGGTGAATGTGAGAGTGTTTACTTAAACTCTTTGACACTGAGATGGCCATCCTTACTTCTTGAGGATTATTAGTAAGAATGAAGCCAAGGTTGTTATGTGCTTCCCACAGCTAAGTCCACCTTAGAAGATAGAGGCATGCTTTGCAACTCTTTGATCTATTACTAGGCATTGGAGTGTATTGTATTCAAAGTGGCATACATATATGACTTTTACTGATATAGGACTCTTTTTATCATTCTGTATTACTGTCCAATAATATAGATAAAGACTTTGCTAAAAATATATGCAGCTACTTTTATCAGATGACTCTTTCCAGTTTAACTGTTAAACACACCCTAATCTCTTTATCTTCAGGCCACTGCATCTTAACATTTACTAGAAAGGAGTATCATACACATTGATTAATATTCCTTTAGATTTTTTTTTGCTGGGAGGGTATATTTACAGACTTTTATTCTTACAGTAGAATTGTATTGACATAAGGTAAGGGAATCAAACTAAACTTACTTAACTGCTAACATACCAGTTTCTTTTGTTGAGACAAACTCTGAAGCTCTGGCAGCTTTTCCCTAGTTTGAATAATATTTATATGAATTAAATTAATAATTTTATTCAAGGACTACCTGTTATTATCTGAGGAACTGAGTAGTTCTTTGGTTTGCAGAGTTCAGGGATAAGGTTTATGACTTCAACCCTCAAGCTTATAGAAATAACACCTTGCAACATGCAGAACCAGTCCATAATGCACTACCCACTATGACTCTAAAGACATTGTTAAATATTTGCAGACAGATTTAGTACAGTCACTGAATTCCACAAATCCCTAAGTCTGATTTACCCCCTAAGATCTGTATGAGCATGTTGTGGCTATACTCTTTAACACTAAAAATGTCACTTCCATCAGCCAAGGAAATTACCACAATGCTTAATTAATAGCAACAAACATATTCTTGTTGTGTCCCAGCAACACTTGCATTACTTTAGCCTAGCCAGTTGGTATGCCCTTGAATTTGGAAAACAGCTAAAATGTTGCCCAGTTGAAAGGCTGCCCGACCACAGGCCCAGGAAATTACAAGTCTATCATCCTATATAGTGTAATTTGTAAGGCTATGGGCTGTATCATAAATAACTTCAGAAACTATAAAATGAATAATTGTATACAAGTGGGTCCACAATTGTTTGGTTTTATCAAGAGCAGATCATATCTAGTCACTGGACTTTTTTGAGAAGGTTACATAGACGGTTGAAAGTGGCCACTCCATCCACACAGCATATCCGAAGAAGGCCTTCAACGCTGTACATCATGCTGGCATTATAAACATACTAAAATAACTGAAGGTAGACCCTTACATGGTATGACAGATTCTAAACTGACTGAAGGACTGAAGGGCTCACTCAATGTGTCAAGTATCACTTCAAAAAATAAGAAAGAAACCTGTTGAGTACCGCAAAGCTCAATACTGGAACCTTGTCTTTTTGGTGTTTACTTTTCCAATATCTATACTACGAACACTGAATTATGGATAACCAAATTTGTCAATGACAGTTAAATAAATGTCATTTTTCGTACCCCTAATGATGCAGACATCTATCATCAAGGGGTCCTATTACCTGATTGAATGTTTAGGTTAGTGAATACCTAAACGTCGATCTGGTAATAGCAAAAGCAAAAAAATGCGAAAGGACGATTTAATGCAGGGAGTAAATTCCCTTAGCTGTTATGCAGATTTTGCCCCTTTCCCCACTGTAGAGCGATCTCGGAGTTGGTATATTTAGTTAGGGTGGTGTGGGGGGCAAAGCCCCCCCACTTCATTTGGTTTAACTTTTTTTTTTTTTTTTTTTTTTGCGGCCGAGAGAATTCATTCCCTGTGTTAAATCAACTGTTTGCTATTTTAATTTTTAGATATTACCAGATCAACCTTTAGGTATTCGCCAACCTAAATGTTCAATCAACTAATATGGATGCTATCATCAAGGACTTGTCCTTACAAAACATGGTGCACAGAAAAAGAGCTCTAACGAAATACAAAAAAGTGTGTCACTTGATGTCTTTGGAAAACTTTCCTCATCTACAATTCACAGCAAGACAGTACACCATTTCACATAGATATAGTAGTCAGGGATCGTGTCATTTGGCTCAGCAATCGCCTCTCCTTTGACCACCATATTGCAACAGTAGCTATTATAGTCTTCTATATACCATTGTTTTACAAAGGTATCTCATGTAGGTCAAAGGGTGGTATTAGCCTCTGCACTCTACCCTAATTGGACCAATTGTTGAGCACAATGCCCCTTTCAGAAGGAACCTAGCCAGACATATTATGCAGCTTAAAAGGCCCCAACAATTTATTTTGAAATGTATTATTGACCTAAAAGCGCTTAGACAGACAAGAAGCTCTCTACCTATACTCTGCCTCTAATAGAATTCTACTTGGAGAACTTTGTGTGGCATTCTGTGCCATCAAAAATCCAATGCCAATGGATGTTTTTTACCTTCACAGGATGAACAGTTATGCAAACACCTGTACTGATAATATGAACCTCCTCTAACAAATAAATAAATAAAACATGTTGAGGGGACAGACTCATTAAGCAATGGTTGTCCCATCTCTGGAACGAGCTGTCTTTGCATGCTAAGCAGAGTGACACCCTTGCTCTCTTCAAGATTAACAGTGATACACATTCCTCTCCAAGCTTGGCATGTTTTGCCTTCTTGCAAGTGTGTGTGTGGGTAGGGATGGGGTGGTGTTACATCCTGAGTGTGGTATTTGACAAGGCACGCATGATTTTAAGACTTACTTGTCTCTATGAGTCTATGAACTAATGTTTCCAAAGAGAAATCCTTTATCAGAAGTTTGGCACCCACAAAGTAATTTTAGCTAGAACATTACATTTATTTATCATCCTTGGATTTTCTTTTATTCTATTCAATAAAGTTAAGGGAGATGTATATGCTGGATTGGCATTCATTGCACTAAGGACATAATAAGCATACTGATCCCAAATAGATAAGTCAGGTGAAGGTGATAGTCTAACACTAAGTGCTGCTGCATGACTTCACAGGTTCATAGATGAATACTAGGCTAGCTGCCCTGTAGGGCCACTTTAAGCCTAGTCAATAACCTGAGGTTGAATCAAATGCTGTACCTTGTGTCTATGAGGTGACGAGCTTATCTATTACGTCAAACTCCCCTCCCACCTGTTTCTGATAATATACGTACATAAGATGCTATTAAGATAGTGAAAGTGACAGTCGTCAGTGAACTCTCCGGGATGATGCACTTGCATAAGCTAGTAAGTTATATGTTAGCCATCATTTTTTATACAGAAGCAGATAATTGAATTAGTGTATTTCCCATGAGCTTTAGCTTCATTAAAAGAATGCAGTAAGACTGTATAACCAAAGGCTGCATTATCTGTTATCATGACTATGTTTGGTTACATGCACTTTGGATATGTCAGTGTTATAGCATTCCATTTGTTTTACCATGACACTGCGTTTTTTAAACACATATGCTGGGTGCACATCAGACTTGAGTTTACTTGTTAATAACTCATGAATCATGCAACATCTGACAAAAGAGCCTCAATCTAAAACTGCAGTACCATGAGGTGAGACTGAAGCAGAAGTTTCTAAGTATATGTCAGAAACTATTTTCATAATACTTCATCAGTCATTGTTCATTGAGGCAATTGCCATTATAGCATGGTCAGATAAAGGCAGACAGCCATCCCCTTGAACAGTTCAGACCTAAAGGTTTCTAAGTGGCAAGAAGAATTATATGACGCAATGCGTACCACATTTATATTCAAAACCAGTGATCATGCTCAGAATTTTGGCGGCACATCATTGGGTGCAATGTTTAAGCATGTGTGATTGAAATGAGAGTTACTCTACTTGTATGTAGGAAGCATGCAGCAGTTGTAGCTCACCAATGCAAATGACATGGCATAGTAAAGGTTATTTATTAGGCCAGGAAAAAGTCTGTCCATCTCATTATACCCCGATCAGGTCTGTGATCATGACATTATATGATTTAGCCTATCATTAGTTTGAAGATAACAGGATGGTTTGGTTATCTTAAAGAAATTCTATATTTGTCTAAAATTCAACACAAGTTACAAAAGTTTAAAAATAAAGAAGGCAAGGCTCCTATAATGGGTTTCCTAAGGTTTGATGTTACTGTTTTATGAATACTTCATAGTACATTATTTAAAATGAAATTATACAGTTTTATTTTCTCTGTTTCTGCCTTTATCTGTGTGCATATCACTTCCTCTGTATTTAAATAAAATATCATTAGTAATTTCTTGGTAATTATATTTTAGAATGTTTCTGTAAGACACATTGAAGAGCTAGAAATCTATTTTAGATTATTTTATTCATAACATGACATTTCAGACAAGGAAACCTCTAGAATTGCAAGCATCATTAGCAGTGCAGGCAGCAATTTGTTGAAGATATTAATTTCCTAAAGTTCATCTGCAAATATTTTATCATAGAAAATATTGCTTTATATTTATGCAAGTGGCATGCTTTGCAGCATTAAGATTAATATCAGTTGGTTAACAGGAAATTCATAAAATCAGCCCACGTCTCTTTACTACTAAACCTCCCGTATGTTTGTTGTATCCATATCAACCTGCAGTTTGCTCCACTTAATAAATTAATCTAGCCTGTAACAGAATATAGTCCATATCTTAACTTCTATAGAAGTTTGCAGCACTATATAGCTCTAAAAGAAAGTGTGATCCACTCAGCTGTCTGGTATAGAGTGATACTATTCCGCCTATGACTCAGATGAACTGCAGTCAAATAGTGGGTGAGACCTTGGAACCCGGTTTGATGCTCAGCTAGAGAGTCTTCTGCGTGGAGATATGTGTGAATGGGCGTACCTTTGTTGAAGGTTGTGCATCAGGGCTGGTAACTCGGCATGTAAAAATCAACTACCAATCATTAGCGGACTGGAGTTCCGCTGTGGCGACCCCTAACCGGGAAAAGCCGAAAGACACAAACAAACCTTGGAACAGTCAGCAAGAAAATGGTGGGTGTGACAGTCTTACACCAACATACTCATCCTGGGAAGAGAATGTTGGTGGTTCAAATCACTGGATCTGCTGTTGTGCATGTGCAGGCTTGCATGTAACCAGTGGCCATAGGACTAGGGAACATGGGATAGGCAATCCAAGCAAGTGATGGCAGCTCACACAAACACACACACACGCACACACGCACACATGCACACACGCACACACGCACACACGCACACACACACACACACACACACACACACACACACACACACACACACACACACACACACACACACACACAAAACAGGGAGAAGAAAAATTATGCCTGTCATAGTGATGTGATGTCCACAACAGTCATTATGGGTGAGGTTAGGGCTAAAATAATAGCACTCCTTAGGGTTGCAGGTATGACAATTGCACCACAGTGGTTCAACAACTGGCAGGTATGCAGTTCAGGAAAAGGATATAGAAAAAAGAAGAAGGAAAAAAAACTGTATCCTGAATTTAATCCTCTCATTGATTAGATGCCTAACACATAAATCTATCATTAAACAGCAAGCAACAGCTCACTGCTTCTGGTCCATATTTATGCATCTTACCTGCACTATTACATCAAAAAAATTGCAAAGGTAATTCTTTGTTTTCTAATGTTGCCTAATTTGTGGAGTGAATTTCTTGAATTCCTTGTTGAACCTAGTCATATTATAGTATTGCTTTTAAAAAACATAAATCATATTGCAGTACAAACTGGATTTGAATGTGCAATGGTACTGCCATATAATGAAATAGCTTCTGAACCTCGGCCTCCTTTCATCTCTTATTTCATTATTTTACTTCCTGTCCAGACCTTGTACGTTCATTTTCATTCTGTGTTTCTAACACCGTCTGCCGTTGCTGTCATCTCTTTCTTCAGAGATGCATAATGGATCTCCAACTATCGATATTATTTTATAAGAATTCACTTTTTGTGTTATGTTGATTACAAACTACTATTATATATTGTAATATGGTTAATTTTGTTTTTTTGTATTTCTATTCAATTTCCAGTTGTGTCATACTGTGATATTATTTTCTATTATACTTTTAAAATTTTCATGTTTATATTTCTTTTGACATGGGATTTTCCAACACAGGTTTCCACTAACAAAAGGTTATGCCCAGAATGACTGCACTAGTTAAAAAATACAGCAAAATAAAATACATAAAAGTACAAGTCACCAAGACCTGCAAGAACTGAATTACATTTCTTACATGTAATATAATGGGTTCCCTATGTTGGACCGAAAGCTCGGAAGATCGACAATCGCATCACCGACGTCAGAAGACCGATGGAGCAGGTAACCGACAACTCGTAATCCTGACAGCGAAAACACTGACATGGAAAACGTGTAAAGCGACTCGGTAAGTGTGCGATAGTGAAGGATTTAGGGTTAGGGTGCATGTAAGGTGTGTGTGCGATAGTGAGGGATTTAGGGTTAGGGTGAGTGTAAGGTGTGTGTGCGATAGTGAGGGATTTAGGGTTAGGGTGCATGTAAGGTGTGTGTGCGCGATAGTGAGGGATTTAGGGTTAGGGTGCGTGTAAGGTGTGTGTGCGATAGTGAGGGATTTAGGGTTAGGGTGCGGGTAAGGTGTGTGTGCGATAGTGAGGGATTTAAGGTTAGGGTGTGTGTACGATAGTGAGGGACTTGAGGGTTAGGGGCGGATTAAGTGAGTTAGGGTTAGGGTGTGGGTAGGGTAAGTGTGCGATAGTGACGGACCTTAGGGTTAGGGTTTGGGTTAAGATTAGTGCATAGATAGTTGTTTGTAAGGTGTAGTGTAGGTTTTTAGGTTGTTGGTGTGCTTGTGTTGTGTGTGTTTTGTGTGGAACAGCGAACATTTTGTTTTGTTAACTGTTGGTATTGCGGTTTGTCGGGCATGTGCACTTTCGTGTTTTTGCAGTTTCGTTCTTGTGGTGTCGGTGTTGCGGGTGTCGGTGTTGTGTACTGTCAGTCTAACGTAGGGAACCCAATATAATATGGTTGCAAGTCAGAATTTTTGTATGTGGATACATAAGGACTCTTGAATGGTTGTCCACACATACTTTGTGTTGGGTCATTTGAGTCCTTGCAATGGATAAAACATTTCTCTATATAAGACACGGTTTCCTGTGGAAACTGCCATGTGTTCCGTTCCAAAAAATATTTTTTGCCTTGATTATTCATGTTTATTTTCAATTGCTGATCCAGTCCAAAGGATCGAATCCCATTTACAGTGGAGAACTGTAGACAAGTGCATATGCATATGGATCTAGCTACTTTACTGATAATAAAAATGGTCAAATAAAAACAAAAACTGAAAGAGACAAGCAAATGAAATATTTGCCTGTTCAAAAATTTTGTAAGGAATACCTGTGTATTAATGGCAGTTGTTATTCTTTGCTTGTGATTGTGTCAGCCTACACCCATACTGAGTACTTGATATGCACTGGTTGTAACTGTGCCAGCTTACACCCATACTGAGTACATGGTATGCACTGGTTGTAACTGTATCGAACTTCACCCATACTGAGTACATGGTATGCATTGGTTGTAACTGTGTCAGCCTACACCCATACTGAGTACCTGGTATGCACTGCTTGTAACTGTGTCAGCCTACACCCATAATGAGTACCTGATATACACAGGTTGTAACTGTGTCAGCCTACACCCATACTGAGTACCTGGCATGCACTAGTTGTAACTGTGTTGGCCTACACCCATACTGAGTACCTGGTATGCAATGGTTGTAACTGTGTCAGCCTACATGCATACTGAGTACCTGGTATGCATTGGTTATATGGCTGCTTGCAATGAGCTACATATTCTTCAATTCTCCATTTTATGTTTGACTTAAAAATCAGCAGGATTAATTATGCTTTACTGGGTACTCTGGTCCTGTTCTAGGTTTTGCTATGTACACTGGAGAATGAACTTACATCATTAATGTATATGTTTGACTTTTAGCCCTGAATGAAATGAATGAAGGAAGGAATTGGTCAATATGCCCATCTGCCCATCTCTCTGTCTCCCCATACACACACACACACACACACACACACACATACACACACACACACACACACACACACACACACACACACACACACACACACACACACACACACACACACACACACACACACACGCACACATATCACAATACTGTGTAGTACTGCAGATTAAATATAGTTTTAGAAATCAACCTATGAAGTGTAAAAAAATATAGATTTGGAAAATTAGTGTAATCTGAAATTATAGATGCAGAAAAAGCTTATGGTGCCAACATGATCTTTATATTTTTGCATATCTAGAAAAATGTGCTGTTTACTGAAAATGATAAGCTATACAAAATTAGCATGAAAAGAAATTAGCTTCAAAATTTTCGGTCATAATTCTTTCCTTATATTCATCTCAAAAGTGTTACACGTGTATTGTTTAATACTGAGATGACATATATACAGAAATAGATGCTTAGCTACTCTTAGTACAGTGACAATGATAGCCTCACACTACAGGTCCTATGTTATTAATCACGTTTGTTGTGTTGGGGGCATTAGGCTGAGTGTGTTACATCTCCCTTTAAAGTTGGTTAATGGTACTTTGAGCTTGAAACCACATGTCTGAATGCTTACTGTTTTTTTCCTTCTCCAGGAAATCATTTTCCTGATCTGAGAAAGTACACAGCAGTAATTCAAGAAGAATTCCACTCAAACAGCTAGTTATGAATGCAAGTTGTCAGAAAAATGGGACTGCATCAGATATTAAGGTCTATATCACTTTGTTGAATAGTATAGTGAAACTTATTTCAGAAAATGACTGTTCTAGTGGAAATTCTCCAAGGGAAAGAAACTAGTGAGCCAGCAACCAACTGTAACAAACAGTACACAATTTAAAACTCAGCAAAATAGGGGGCTTTGCCCTCACCCCCCCCCAATGTGGGGGGCTGTGGCACCCCCAAACCTCCCAACTAAATATACCAACTCTGAGATCACACTACAGTGGGGAAAAGAGAAAATTCCTGATGATGGTCAACAACTTCCTTTCCCTGAAAAGAAATTAGCCGAAACAATTGTTTGTTGAAATAAACTTTTGCTTAACTAAGTTCAATGAATAGACTATTCAACAAAGTGATACAGACCCCAGGGATTCAGCATCATTCATATGAACATGGCTACCTACTAAAATGTATGCATGGTAATGAGACGTTAAATTTCATGACTGTTTTGTCCCTCCTAGGGGAAGGTATAAATGCCTTCTAAGCCCCGCCCCAACTGGAAGTGATAACTACACCAAAGCTTACACTAAAGCCCTGTACAATCACTTGTATAAGTGTATAGACTCAGCTGTTCCAGAAACAATGAAAGCCAGAGACCCAAGTAAAAATAAACCGCCCTGGTGGACATCCAGCATAAGCAAACTTTACAACAAATGCAAAAGGTTGCTGTCTAAGAAAATAAGGCGAGGCCCCAACAATGGAAAAGCCCCCTCCACAGCCTCAACAGGCAAATAAAATAACATGCCAAATCCTCTAAGGGTAACTTTGAGAAAAATGTAGCAATCACAGCCAAGGATAGCCATAAGGCCTTTTACAGCTCCGTACATGACCTAAAAAGTAGGACCCAAGCATGTACTGAACTAGTGACTAATGGTATCACACATACTGATCCTGCAGTGATAGCAAACCTGCTAGCGGACAAATTTGGTGAAAATTTCACTCCCTTCTCCCCTCCAACTTTATCACAATCCTTGTCCCCAACTCTCCCTCCACCCTATATATCCAAAGAGCAGGTTATTAAAGCCTTGTCTAAGACAAAAAATGCAGCCTCTATGGGACCAGACAGCATCCCAGGTAATCTTCTAAACAAACTAAAACATGAACTAGCATCACCATTAAGTACCTTATTCAATCACAACCTAACCACAGGCTTTGATCCTGCAGACTGGAGAACAGCAACTGTTATTCCCCTCCACAAAGGTGGCCTAGCAACAGACCCAGGGAACTATAGAGTGATGAGTCTGACCAGCCTCATCTGTAAAGCCATGAAACATGTCATCATGGATCTCATAAATAAAAACATGGGTGACCTCCAAACCCTAGATCCGATCCAATTTGGTTTCATCAAGGGAAGATCCTGCCTGTTAAACCTTGTGGATTTCTTTGAAAATGTGACCAGGGCCATTGACAAGAGAAAATCTGTGCACAAAGCATACTTCGACTTGTCAAAGGCCTTTGACACAATCCCACACTCAAGAATAATCAATATACTTAGCAAACTGAATGTAAACCCGTTTGTTGTAATATGGGTTGCCAACTGACTCACAACCCGTTTACACACTGTCAAAGTAGGTGACTCCATATCAACCAACGGGGTGCCACAAGGGTCAGTAATGGGCCCAATATTGTTTGGTATATACTTCTCAGATGTTCAGGCCAAAGTTAAGGAGCTGTGGCTGACCAAGTTTGAGGATGACTGCAAACTGGGTACAATTATTGAATCTCCAAATGATGTCAGTAAACTTCAGGATGGTCTTATGGAGACCAACCACTGGTGTCTTAGTCATGGTCTCAAACTGAATGCAAAGAAATGCATCATCATCCCCTTTGGTAAAAACAATGCCCCTTCACACTATCAGATTAACAGCAGTACCCTATGTACCTATGAAGTGGTAAGGGATCTGGGATCACAAATAGACTGCAACCTTAACTTTGACCACCATGTGTCTACCATAGTAAATAATGCTTTCTACATAGCACACTTGATTAACAAAGGCATCACTTCTAGAGCAAAGGAGGTTATAACCCCTCTATGCTCATCACTAATCAGGCCCATAATCAAGTATAACACCCCTTTTGGCATGTACCATACAAAGCACCTGCAACAAGTGAAGAGACCTCAGACGTTTCTAACAAAGAAGATCAAGGGACTCCAGCACATGGCCTTACACAGACCGACTAAAGTCCCTGTCACTATACTCAGTATCATATAGAATTGTTAGGGGAGACTTATGCCTGGCTTAAGAGCAATCTCCGACTCAAACTTAATGAATTTACTGCACATCTGTAAATCAAATGGGACTAGAGCTACCTGTTCCAGGGACCTAAATATGGCCTGCAACTTGAATAGGATCTGCTGGAGGAACATATTTATCTCCCAGTGATTGCCATGTCTTTGGAATAGGCTGCCAATTCATGTGAAGAAGAGCATCTTTATGACACCATTCAAAACGAAGCCTGAACGAGTGGATGGAGCACCATAAATTCTTCCTGGGATACAGCCCATAACCCTCTTGGATATGGGCAGTCACTACTAAATACAATCCTGGGTACTGACTAGAGTATCTATGGTATTACATTGGAATGAAATGGCTATGCTTGAAATGACCTCTGGGTCGATAGCCTAGTAACCTCCTATGATCATATGATCCTAAATCCTGACATATATAATGTAGAAATGTATCCACTTGCTGTTCCTAGAGGTCTATTGTGTTGTTCATAGTCTCCCACTTAGCTTGGTTCATGGATGTGTTCTTTTCATCTGCTTCAAAGGATCTAGCTGTGAAAGGTAGAAGGATTTCTCAAATGAAAATCAGAATAAAAACACTCTGATACTCAGTCCTTGTTTCAAACTTCTTTAATTGGCAGATCGGTGCTGCTCAGAAGACTTAGTAGTATGTGGTTACAGCTGGGTATTTATTACTGTTCCAATGTTATATTGCCGTTTGATATAAAAACTGTATGCATACATTATGAAAGTAGCCTTTGTACTTTAATTTAATACTTTATTAGTAGCCTGAAATCAATCTGAGTAGACAATGAATTAACGTGTTTTAATGTTGCTGTTTGTTGGCTGACATGGCCATGGAGAAAAGATGCTATCAGGAGAGATGATAAATAAAATGTGCTGCAAATGTTGTTGAGATAACACTGACCATTTCCTGTTTGAGGCCAATACATTTTAATAATATATCTGTTTTACTACTTAGAGAATAATGCTCACCTCCAACATATTTTACAGGAATGAGTTTTCCATTTTGAAAGAAAGGACTCCCATGGAAGACTTACTCAAGTTTCAATGAGTATGTTTTACAAAGGTGCAACCTAACCCTTGTATGAGATGGCAATAGTGTCCCCTCATATGAAGGTCTAACTATTAGTGAAGTTATTATAATTTATTCTTCTATGGGTATTTTTCAAAGAACTATGATACTGGAATTATGTAAATAAGATTTTTGTTCTGGGGTGATTTTTGGATTAGGTGTGTAATATTATCAGGGCTTTAGACTGAGGGTGTTACATCTTCCTTCAAAGTTGGTTATTGGTACTTTGAGCCTGAGACTGCATGTTTGAATGCCTTCTGTTCTTTTTTTTCCTTCTCCAGGATAACATTTCTCTTGCAATGTTATCTGTTTGATGTACATGAGGTATAATATAACAGTATTAAGACATCATTGTTCAAGATGATTCATGAGTAGCATTACACATTTGATCACAGCCAAAAGGCTGAAACACAGTTCAGAGAGAGAGTGAACACTTTCATAGCTACCAGAACATGACGTGGAGGATTATTCTAGTGATCCTACCAATTATATTGATGAGACATGTATAGCTATTTTTGTATATACAGCACTGTTCTGCGGTTAAATACTGTAAAAGGGTTTTATAAGAAAGGGTGGCTGGGTAGGAAGAATTGAGAACAGTAGCTGTGTTACTCATAGATCAAAAATCAGAAAATGATTGTCCAGTTTCTGGTTATGGAATTTGCAACTATATATAGCAATTTGAAGGCAGTTAGTATTTGTATAAAGGAAATTTTCCCAAAGATGTGTAAGCAGCAAAAAAGACAATGCACTATTTGTAAAGTGTCTTTTTTTTCTTTTCTGTGTTATTTGATAAGATGTACCAGAATATGTCTTGACTGTTTTATTTTGAGATTGTTTATATGCTGTGGTTTATTACAATTTACAAATATAGATTCATAGAGTCATAGACTGTTACTAGGCTAATGACCTGTGGGGGGGGGGGGGGGGCTTTCTATGCCTAGCAAAGTTTTCCCAAAAGAATAATGATGCCCTGTATCTAAATAAGAGATTGAGAGCAGGTGTTTGTACGCTACCTCTGTCTATAAGGGACATGGGCGCCAGGCCTGGTGTAAATTTCCAATATCCCAGTCACTGGTCTCGGCTGTGTTTCAACTGGGTAATAGATTAACTCAGTTTTACATTGTTGGGAAGCCTGTTTCATAAGAGGGGCAGTCTCTGGACACATATCTGTCTCTCCATCATGTTCTGTTTAAGTTTTTATCTGTGTCTGCTAAACCTAAGCCCCTATTTTTAGCATAAGATTTTGCATAACTTTCTTAAGTATTCTTCATAATTTTTATTGCATAAATAATATCTTAGCAAAGATGTATGTCTGGAATTCCCTGGATTATGTAGTCTACTGTGTACTTACTGTGAAAGGTCAGTCTGTTACACCTGAACAATTCTTTGTGTACATTGTCAAAAATGTTGCAAGCATCTCTTCTACTTGCATGTTGTATAAGTCTGCATTATTGTCATTTTCAATAACCATCCACACTTAATAAGGGATGAGATTTATTTATTTATGCATGTATGCATGTATGTATGTATGTATGTGAGTATTCATGTATGTAACTACAGAGGGATACAATTGATCAGTCACAGCTTGAAGTTATGGGAAAGAGTAGTAGAAGCTAGGTTAAGAAGGGACGTGATGATTAGTGATCAGCAGTATGGTTTCATGCCAGGAAAGAGCACTACAGATGCAATGTTTGCTCTGAGAGTGTTATTGGAGAAATACAGAGAAGGTCAGAAGGAGTTGCATTGTGTCTTTGTAGACTTGGAGAAAGCATATGACAGGGTGCCTAGAGAAAAGTTGTGGTATTGTATGAGGAAGTCGGGAGTGGCAGAGAAGTATGTAAGAGTGGTACAGGATATGTACGAGGGTAGTGTGACAGTGGTGAGGACTGCAGTGGGAGTGACAGATCCATTTAAGGTGGAGGTGGGATTACATCAAGGATCAGCTCTGAGTCCTTTCTTATTTGCAGTGGTGATGGACAGGTTGACAGATGAGATCAGACAGGAGGCCCCGTGGACTATGATGTTTGCAGATGACATTGTGATCTGTAGTGAGAGTAGGAATCAGGTTGAGGAGACTCTGGAGAGGTGGAGATATGCTAGAGAGCAGAGGAATGAAGATCAGCAGGGCTAAGACAGAATATATGTGTGTAAATGAGAGGGAGGGTAGAGGAATGGTGAGGATGCAGGGAGTAGAGTTAGTAAAGGTGGACGAGTTTAAGTACTTGGGATCAACAGTTCAGAGTAATGGTGAATGTGGAAGAGAGGTGAAGAAGAGAGTACATGCAGGGTGGAATGGGTGGAGAAGAATGTCAGGAGTGATTTGTGATAGAGAGGTACCAGTAAGAGTGAAAGGGAAGGTCTACAAGAGAGTAGTGAGACCAGCTATGTTATATGGGTTGGAGACAGTGGCATTGACAAAAAGGCAGGAGTCAGAGCTGGATGTCGCAGAGTTAAAGATGTTAAGATTTGCACTTGGTGTGACTAGGACAGATAGGATTAGGAATCAGTATATTAGAGGGACATCTCATGTTGGACAGTTTGGAGACAAAGCAAGAGAGACTAGAATGCGTTGGTTTGGACATGTGCTGAGGAGGGATGATGGGTATATTGGGAAAAAGATGCTAAGGATGGAGCTGCCAGGTAAGAGGAAAAGAGGAAGGCCTAAGATAAGGTTTATGGATGTGGTGAGAGAGGACATGCAGGCGGCTGGTGTGACAGAACAAGATGGAGAGGATAGGAAGAAATGGAAAGAGATGATCCGCTGTGGCGACCCCTAATGGGAATAGCCAAAAGATGATGATGACTTCCCTGCCCATGAACTGTTTTGAGTGGAATCTCCACATATATAAACTCCATTCAGTTTCTTTTCTTTCAATAATAACACAACCATGTGTGCAGACATTTATATGTCCTTCAACTTGCATTCTACCCAGTATTGTCAGGCCTTTTAGCTTACTTTCAATTTTAATTGATGGACTTTGGGTTAAATTTTTTTTTTTGCAGTTAATTTATTCTTCCTGTTTGGGATTTTGTGTGTGTGTGTGTGTGTGTGTGTGTGTGTGTGTGTGTGTGTGTGTGTGTGTGTGTGTGTGTGTGTGTGTGTGTGTGTGTGTGTGTGTGTGTGTGTGTGTGTGTGTGTGTGTGTGTGTGTGTGTGTGTGTGTGTGTGTGTGTGTGCGCATTTCATTTTGTCATGCCCTTTGCAAATATCTGCTCTGCTTCTGCATGAGAACTTTTCATCTGTACTAATTTACTACTGAATATAGCTCTCATTTCATGGGTTCATAGGTAGGTACTAGGCCATTGGCCCTAGGGCCTATATAAGCCTAGCCAAAAAGTTACCCTGGCTTTCACCACCCAAGAAAACTATTTTCCTGTGCCCCTGTTGAGTAGAGCCACAGAAGTGATCCCTGAGGTGAATTTATTATCTCCTATCCAATCATAAAGATCTTTCTTGAAGAGTGCTAATGAGGAGCTTTGTTTGATATAGATAGGTAGTTTGTTCCAGAGTATGGGGAGTCTCTGGGATAGGAATCTAAACCTCCAGCATGTTCTGTTTATTGTGGTGACAAGGTTTAGGTCCCTAGAGCATGTAACTCAGACAGATTGGGATTTCTTTAAGTGGAGTATGTCCAACAGCTCTGGGTTTGACGTAGCTTTGTATGTTAGGCAGAGATTGCCTCTGAGTAGGCGATATGCGATGGAGTAAAACTGGAGTTTTTTTGAGACGGTCTGGATGGGAAACCTTTTGTGATGAGGTGTGCCATGTAGAAGGATTTCTTGACTACTGTGGTGATAGATAGAGGGATGACAATGCACTTTTTGACAATGAGCTTGAGGCCATGGCTTTGACACCAGGCATCCGCCTCAGTGAAGCCCTTTTTTAGGATGTCCACATCATTAGGAGTTTCGATTATGTCTCCTAGTTTGCAGTCATCTGTGAACTTTGTTAGCCAAAGACCTTCTGTGTTAGCCTGTACTTCAGAAAAGTAGATGCCAAACAGGAGAGGACCCAGGACTGAACCCTGTGGTACTCCACTTGTCACTGGTCTGACTATTCTGGTAGAAGTCATTTCATCCAAAGTCCCTTTTTGCCTGTTTTCTGGTACATAGTATTTTATTCCTTGCATTACATACATAGAGGTTCAACTATTGTAGCAGCTGTGTTTTATTTCCACAATATAGGAACCCTTAATCTGTATATTGTGATAACATTTTCTACTATGTACATCCTTAGTAATAGCTTAGGATCTGACATGTTTGGAATTAACTCTTTATATTCTTAGAGGATTCTGTAATTTCATTCATTTATATACAGCTGCTGTTACTTTTCTATTACAGTAGCACCAACTATTCACAATTCTGTACACATGGACTGTAATAATATAGGTAAAATTCATTAAAATACATACTATTACTTGATTCTGTATTTTTACATCAGATTGTGAAGATAAAGTCTGATG
Source organism: Protopterus annectens (assembly GCF_019279795.1). Classification (NCBI taxonomy): domain Eukaryota; kingdom Metazoa; phylum Chordata; order Ceratodontiformes; family Protopteridae; genus Protopterus; species Protopterus annectens. The sequence goes on along the minus strand of NC_056735.1, from coordinate 990,528,718 downwards.
CAAATGAGTGTTAGTGTGTAAGATTAGGTAATCAGCACATTGCAGTTCAGTACATTTTTTAGTTGTGTTCTGTCCACAAATTATGGTCCATACTGCGTATGGCCATCTTTTGTGTAATGCATGGCACAGCTCTTCTACTAAAAGTCAAGCATCAGCATCAGCAACTATTTGCAAGACCCTATCAACTCACAAGTCTTTGCATTGCATGAGTAGTAACCCTACTGTGTATCAGTATGGCAAAGAAAGTTAAGGCATTGAACTAGTAACCACATTCATTTGGTAGAATGGGTACAGAACAGAAATTTAAAGCTATGAACTTCTAACTGCATATTTTCTGTAGTCGAAAGTTTGTTACTTTATTGGGTATATGCATATCATTTAAACAGAGAATGCTGCATAATTACACTTGACATTTAGGTACTTGTACCTCATTTGATCAAACCTTTTCACAAAAGCATGTATACAATGCATTAGATTGTGTTCTTTTTGCACGCACGCACACACACACACACACACACACACATACACACACACACACGCACACACGCACACACGCACACACGCACACACGTGCACACAGTGTTTCCTGTTAATGAGACACATGACCTGCAATGCTTTGCTGGCTAGGATCCATGTCTTATCCTTTTAGGTTCATAGGTTCATAGATTAGTACTAGGCTAACTGCCTTTTTGGGCCATTTTAAGCCTAGCTAATTACCCCATATGTGAGAATCAAACCAAGCACAATAAACCACTCCCTTGCCTGATAAAATGCATATATCTATCTATCTATATACACACACACACACACATATATATATATATATATATATATATATATATATATATATATATATATATTTTTTTTTTTTTTTTTACATATTTAGAAAGCTTGTGAGGAAACTATTACTCTGTTATTTTTGTTTTACTTGGATCACTTGTCTGTGTACTTAATAAAGGATTTTTGACTGGAAAAGACTGCCTGGCCTGCTTGGATTACTTTTGAATACTTAGTAATTCTGTAATATTTCAAATTATATATTTTTTATTTATTTTTTTTTTTACTTAAGATGAGTTTAAGTTTGCTACTTCTACTACTATTTATCTGATCTGATTAATATACAGTGATTAACTAGAGATATATGGATTAAAAATCTTCCACACAGAGAAGTTTCTTACACTGTTTTGTTTTTGGACCCGCTATACCTGTTTAGTGGGTTGTTTGAGACTTTGGGGTACCACAGAGATTACTTAATTTGTTCTAAATGAAGATGACACCTGTTCCATGTACATTGCATAGTACACGAGAACTTTTAAACAACATACTGTACCTATATAGGACACTGCAATTATACATGTTTTGATAAGTATAACAAAACTGCTGTGATAAACAACTTTCAGCACAAAGCCTGTCTTCATATAATTATGCTGAACTCTGTACAATCAAATGGCCTACTTTTCTTCACCTTATTTCCAGAAAACATTGCACTATTAAAAGGGTTTGCTGACTAGTTCTTCAAAATGGATTTGTTGCACAGAGATTTTTGCCTTTTTTAAGTAGAATGCTGTAGATAAAGTAGGTATAATCCATTACAAATAACTAAACAAGTATCTTCTTTTTTGGTGACTGACAGACTGTGTCAGATATGGAAGTAAAACAGACCACTGCAGCAGATGAATTTTACACTACAAATATAGTTTACAGAGTACCTTAAGGTAATATACCACACAGAAAGCATAATGTTGATTGTTTAGATTTAGATTTTTTTTTTCAAATCCCCCATACCTGAATATTAGAAAACAAATAATGACTGACATAATAGATACAAAACATATCAGTGTAAAAAACGACCAGATAACTGTTTAAGCAAACAATGTATTTCTTTGCTCTACACAAGAAATATAAGTGCATAATAATCATTTTCATAATCTAATTAACTATAAATTGCATGCCAGGCACTTATCTTTCAAAGTAAAGCTAAAATTAGTAATAAAAGCAGAATTAGTTTTATTATATTAGTTTCTATGTTGAAGGGATAAAAAAATTAAAATCAGGATAACAAAAATGTACTCTTGTGTGTAACATTGTCATGAAAAACATTAAAGTGTTATGAAAATGACATAATTTGTATAATAAAGCACATAATTTCTATAAAATAGCTGGCAGAGACAATTACTGGCATAATTCCATTAGAATCAGAAGCAGCACCAATTTCATTAAAGTTATCCATTGAAACCTAAGGGAAAAACTAATGCCCTTGTGCATTAAAAATGAGTTTGCTAAAACGTGTTTTTTAACAATACTGAGTATGATAGAAAAGCTGTAGTATTGTCTATTGCTTAATTTTATATTTATTTTACAGTGCAGATTTTATATTTGTAGGTTGGGGTGCATTGATGCATGAGAAATTTATCAAATGATCATGGACAAAATAAATTAACATAAAAAATATAGAACAAGACACATAATTAAATTGTTAATGATTTTTTGAGGGGACATTTGTAAAACAAAAATTGTTGCTTTACCATCCCTTACAGTTATTATAGCTCTGATACATTTCTAGTCATGTTAAAGACAATGAGCTACTATATAAAGATATTATATCATAGAATGAACTTCAGGATGCTAGTTTCAAAATAATCTTACTGCCTTATGCTAGGGTCATGTCTTTTAACAAAATGTGAACGTATCAACAGGATTTTGTTGTTTGTCCATGTTCTCTATTCCTTCAGTTTAAACAACAAATCCTTTTGTTTGTTTTAGGAAAGTTCATGTCTGTCTTTCATGTGTCCTTGTGAGCATACCATTTGCAGCAATGTAATATTTGCTATTTGTGTTCTACTGTCAAAATAATCCCATTATAATATAAAGAAATTCTTCTAAAAAAATTAGTCACAAATTGCAGCCAAATGTGTTACATGACAAAAAACAGAGGAGGGATTCAGTAATCCTCCTTGTAAGACTAACCAAGTCTTACTCGGAGACTGCCGTCTAAGACTATGACATCAGCGCGCCATGCATATTCATGAGGGCACGCTGACTCAACTGGAAGGCTAACACGGAGCGTGTAAGACTGCAGGGGGTGTGTCGGACTGCCGAGCAGTCCAAATATCCATGCCCCTGCAATTATATAAATGTGAAAATGACAAGTGCACTGAGCGAGTCCGCTGAAATGTACACATAGCAAACACTACACATTGCCAGATACTAAACCCCTTTGTAATTGTAAAATGTAAACTTTAAATTGTATTTTTTTTATTCCCGATATAGCTGCCAGTATTTGCGCGTGTTTGCACGGGTGTGCTTAGCTACAGTTAGCAATTTTGACATTGAAGAGCATAATAAGAAATGTTTATGCAAGTTAAGCCAAACAGCAATTGCGTAGTGGTAGAGCCTTCGCGCAAAGAGGAAGCATTCCTGGTTCTAGTCCCACCACTCCCCTTTCTATTTTATGTTTAAAATTAGTATATAAAATAATTCCTGACATATATAAAGGAAATTTTAGTGAAAAGCATTGAAATGGCCTATGTATTAGTGAACAAAATGTATATATATAAATATAAGAAGGTGAGCAGCATTAAGGATATTGGCATATAATTGCCCATAGCTAAGCAGCGTTGTACCCAGCGCAATATAGTTGCCCATAGCTACGCACCGCTTTACCTAGCACAATAGGTTTGCATGGAGCTGCGCACCGCGCTAAGCAGCACACCGTCGTGCAACGTGGAGCAACGTAGAGCAAAGTTGAGCAAAGTCGCCTAAACACAGCCACACCCCCTAGCCTGTCTGGACAGTTGTAAAATAAAAAGCGATGACAAGGCTTGAACCTGGGACACTGTGCACCATAATCAAAGTACTGAACCACTAAGCCATGACAGCTTAGCATAAACATCCACTGTTAACATACATATACTTATAAATGGAAGTTTAACCATTGCTAAGCAGGTTTGCTGTTAGCTGAGAATTTTCAAAAATGGCCAATCACAAATAAGTGCGGGAAATGAGGCATATTTAAGCTCCATAAGCAAGAATACACTCTATAACTGATTGTAGCTCCCATCTGCAGTCAGAATGGCCGGTCCTGGAGAGGGTACTCGCTTTCAAGTGCAAATGTGGTGCATCGAGGAGTCAAAATACATGGTTTGGCTCCTTGTCCACCATCATGAGTCAAGACTCCTGCAGGGCTAGTTTCAAGGGATGGAGTACAAAGCGGAGGCTTGGAACCAGTTAGCTCATGATCTCACCAGTGCCACAGACATCCCTCGGACTGGTGAGCAGGTCCGTCACCACCATGCAGACCTGAAGAGATGGAAGCAGGACTGACTGAACCGATGGATACAGGAGGCCCGTGACATGCAAGATGCCCCACTACTGAGTAGGTAGCCATGGAATGAAGTATGCAAGAAATGCTATTGTAGTCTATATAATGGATAGGTATGTCTCAATATCCCTTCATTTATTTCACAGCTGCAGGTGTCCATGCTGCGAATCAGCAAGCCGATGCAGATAGGCTGCTAAGGCTGCGCCACCAGGCAGGTTAGTAATTATTCTGCATGTATTATTATACAAAATAAGTGAGAGAGCCTGAAAAAGAGTGTTGTAACCCATTAATAAAGGTCTAATAAGTCTTGAATAACTTCTCTGCATGTCCTGTTATATAAAATAAGTGAGAGAGCCTGAAAAAGAGTGTTGTAACCCATTAATAAAGGTATAATAAGTCTTGAATAAAGTCTCTGCATGTAATGTAATATAAAATAAGTGAGAGAGCATGAAAAAGTGTAACCCATTAATAAAGGTATAATAAGTCTGGAATAAAAGTATTCTGCATGCACCAAAATATGAAATGAATGAGAGAGCCACTACAAAAGTGTGTAATGTAATTAATAAAGGTATAATTCCTGGACTGTGTCCGTGTCACTTTCTTTGATATGTCGTTGTACCCTTGCATTATGGAAATAGTACAGTTGTATTAAGTGCTGTCAATCAACACTTGGGTAGGACCATATAAAGTGGATGAAGGGAATGCCAGTAAGTCTTAAGCATATATACAGTTCTCAACTGTTGGCTCATGGCTAGCATGTACAGGTTAATCTGGCACATGAGTTGCTTGTGATTGTGTTTCCCAGAAATGTCAGTGTGCTGCTAGAAATGTAGGGGTCTGTTTAAATGTAGCTGATAATGTCACCTGAAGACAGCCAGATATGTAGATATATGAATATAAATGAAATATATAAATATGTAGCAGTAACATCTGCATCTTGAACAGTTTGTATGTCAGATACAGGTCAGGTATATGAACAACTATCAAAACCCATTTCACAATTTAATGGGCACTGCCTAGTGTAATAATATATGTAGGGGATATATACCTGCAGTCAGTAGGAATGTGGAGTAAAGTTATAAGTATATATAAGTTGTTAATGGAGTGATCTTTTTACACCCTACTCTATTGTCATAAATAATGCCATTCCACACCTAAATGGGTATGTGTAATCTGAAAAACTTTGTTGGGACATATGTCCTACTGGTTTATAAATATCTGCATGTACTTTGATGCATGTGCCCTGTTCACATACCATAATCTTGGTGGCCTGTTGCCACCAATCAACCCTGCATGCTGTTGGAATATCCACTGTTGTTCTAAATATGCATGTGTTATGCTTGCTGTCCAACTGCTGGAATTCTTGTGTGTTGGGTTAATGGGAATACTACTGCATGCTGTTATAACTAATTTGGAATGCTCTTGTCTGTTACTAACCCATATTGTCATTAAACCCTGCTAAACATAGAACGTATGGGAAGGCCGGTCCAAGCGAACCCTCCTCTCCCACCTCAGCTGGCGATGGCACCTGGCACCAGCATGTCCGGTGCCCAACCCGGGACCTCCTCCTCCGGTGGCCCTGTAACACCTTCAGGTGGAAGCACTGCAGTAGATGGGGCTCATCCCTCCTTGGAAGCGTGGCCGGAGGAGGGCCACTTATCGCCCTCTGAATGGTCCAGGCTGTGGTGCGTAGGGAGATCAAGCATTTGGTCGCTGATCCTCTACGCCAGCTCGAGGCACATGTGGCGTGACTCACGGTTGAGCCTGCCCCTCCTACTCAGCCCCCAGCACAGCCACCCTCTGGGCTGTGAAGATGCAGTGGTGACTGCCCATGGGTGGGGATCTCAGTTCAACTGTTGCCATCTGTGGGCTCATAGGCTTGCGATATCCAAACATCCATCCCCGTCAATTGTGTTCACCCACCACATGTCATATTCCGCCCCTGTATGCATCTTGTTTGTCTTGTCTGTTTACCTCCCCAGCCTACCTCCCCAAATATACCTACTTCCTCTACCTCACATTCCACTCTCACCTGAAAAAACAAAAAAAAGGGCAATCTGTTCCCACAAAAAAAATTACACCCCATACATAGCTGCCCATTTTGCACACATGTCCACTGTACATGTAAACTGATAATTATAATTGGCAGTACAACATACTTTGTTGTCCTCACCCCTCTCTCAGGGGTGGAAGGTTTCAAATTTCACTCCAAATTTCTAACATATGCACAGCTGTTGCTGGTAAAGAAATGGGCAGCTATGGACTTTCCCTACACCCGTCCTGCACATCCCAAGCTGGTTTCCCTACTGTCTTTCCCTCTTTGTGCCCCCTTTTTCACCACTTTCCTATCTCCCCATTTTCTTTTCTTTCAAAAAAATTAGCGCGGGGGTTAGTGAGAGTAAACACTTTTAAGCAGTAGTTAGCAGGTGTGCGTGAGTGTGCGCTTGTGTGCGCTTAGCTAAGCATCGCTAAGTGTCATGCAAACTCGCGTAAACCTGCTTACAACTGCTTAAAAGTGCCTTAGTCACTTTGCATGGCAGGGCCCTTTTTCTGCTGAGCAGCAAAATAAAACACCTCTGTTAGTCTCGAACCCCAGATCTTTGACACACTACACTGCATGAAGTACCCCGAAGCCACAGTAGACATACAACAAGTTGGTGCTGTAATAAATATATCATGCATTACAATGAGTGAATGTAAAGGGAAAATAGGAATGCCATAACACAAATCATGTTCTGTGGATTTTTACCAGCAGTTGTTGTGGAATTGCATGACTTGACTGTGAAAAGAGAACCAGCCATTCTAGCAGGAAATAATGTTACAGTAGCACTTTACAAACCCCACACAGTATCAGAGCAGGATAAACACTGGCATATTTGAATAGGGCAGAGGCCATACTTCCCAACTGTGACTGCTTGTCAGGGATTTCCCTGATTCATAAACAAATGTTAGCTGTGTCCCTCTGAATCCCTCTGAAAAGTACTGACATTAGGAAGAAGAGTGGGGAATTACACTTAACGAATAATGTCAATAAGTAAGAGTAGACACTGCTTGTACATCTGAAAAGGTGTATTAATACATATGCTCTGATTCTCTCACAGTCTCAGCTTAATGTCTGTAATATATTACAAGTGTACCCCACTTATATGTACCTTTCCCTGAGGCTGTTCAAATATATACCTGAGTGTATCAGAGGCCTGGCAGAGGCAGAAACACACAGGCATATCAGCTTTTCTGCTGTTGCACACTCTGCAAATAGCTTTGGAAGGAGTCCAACAAGCATACCCTTATGTAGGAGTACAACACAGATGGACTACTTGCCTTGATAGACTAACAGTTACACAGCAACCCTGTATGTTCAGCAAGATAGACATCACACAATAATAAATAATGCTCTCTGTACTTCTGCACCCCTACCCAAAAGAACAATATACCTGTGTATTCATGCTCTACCAAGGAGGTAGGTTGGCATACTCAGTACTGAAATTTGTCCAGTTGTCTTGAGCAGCCTGTGCTAATGTCAACACAAAAAAACCCACAAACTGTTCAGAAGTGAGTAAATTAATATTTGCAGTATAGTAGTTCATAAACAGTTCATGTGCCAGAAGAATACATTGCAATAACTACTTTTGTTTGGCAGTTAATTGTCTAATTAGAAAAGAAAGTACATACTCCCATGTATCTTTTGTTAACATTTGGACGGGTGAGTAAAATTCTACACTGACAAGTGTATACTAGAAGCATCAACATTCAGGTTTGAGTACAACATGCAAATCACTGGCTACAACCCTAGCTTTAGATATAAGAAGTATACCAACCTTCTGACTGACACAACAGTGTCCACAGCAACCAGGCATGGGCCCCACTTTGGAAAGCTGAAAGGGCTATGCCTACCTAACTTAGCATTTTATAGCAGTAGGCTGCTCTGGCAGTGAGTACTGCAATTACCACACAGCAGGCTGCATGCAATTACTAAATGGTGGGCACCAACTGGTGCAGAGGCCATCACATGCACATGTGCAGATACCTAGAAAAGCAGGCTGTACTTGCTGTCCACACATGCAATAATATCATTGCAGCAACAGAGAGAGCGAGAGAGAGACAGAGGAACAGACAGAGACAAAGAGACAGAAACAGACACAGAAAAAGAAAGAGCAACATCAACAGACAGAGAAAACCAAAAAAAAAAATGATTTCCTTTAAAAACAGACAGAACAGAGAAATACAAAGGAAAGGTATGTAACACATATGTATTTGCTGGCATGTAGTAGATGTTTTTGAAGAGTACTCTACATACTGTGACTCATCCATATGTGGCAGCAGTACGTATCTATATGTATCTGTACATGTGCATAGGCAAGGGACATACTGCAACTGTTTGTGAAGGGTGTCTATATATATATATATATATATATATATATATATATATATATAATATATATATATATATATGTTGTTGAAGGTTGTTATGTGCATATTTCTATGTAGGTTGTAGTGTGTGGCAAAGAAAACAGCATGCAGTGCTGGTATATGACATGTGGTGGTTAAATGCTGTGGGTATGATTTGTCAGTTTTGCAGTGTTGCAGCCAGTGAGGCCTGCTAAAGCTACATGGGCTGAGGACACCTTCAATGCATTCTGCACAACACTGTGCAATATTATTACATAACTGTATATCTCACAACTGTCGCATAATTGATATTCCCACCATGAAAAATGGACTGTATATGTGCCTATATGTACATCTATATGTACAGCAATTGATGTTTATATGTATGTGTGTATATATATATATATATATATATATATATATATATATATATATATATATATATATATATATATATATACATATATATATATATATATATATATATATATATATATATATATATATATATATATATATATATATATATATATATATATATATATATATTTATATATATATATATATATATATATATATATATATATATATATATATATATATATATATATAAAGAGAGAGAGAGACACGGGATCATACTTACTGCGACAGGTGCCTGGTGACCAAGGCATGGACTTAAGCACAGTGCTGACACTGCAGTGCCATCCCTTCTTGGCAAAACACTGTACCCATTAACTACCACATAGGTGGTAGTCTACCTAACATTGAAAGTGTGATAAGGGGACATGGGACACAGGTGGACAGTAGCCTCCCCTTTGGTAATCACAGTGCCACACTAGTCTTGTAATCTGTCTACGTGGTACACGTCATCACAAAAGGTGTGTCATCTAGGGAAATATAGGTCAGTGTTCCCCTCTACTCATCACACTTAAAACCCATTATAGAGTACAATGCCCCATGTGATATGTACCTCACATGACAACTACAGCAACTGGAAAGGCCACAGACATACCTCACAAAGAATAATACCATCCTCAAACAGATGCCCTATGCAGACCGACTCACAAAACCACAGCTAGACTGTGTTGCATACCGCCTACCCAGAGGTGACCTCTGCCTAACATACAGAGCTATGTCACACCCATAGCTGTTGGACATCCTCCACGTAAACATATTACAATCCCTCCGAGATACACGCTCTAGGGCCATAAACCTTGTCACCTCACTAAACAGCACATGCTGGAGGGATAGATTCCCATCTCAGAGACATGCCATACTCTGGAACAAACCACCTATCAATAGCAAACAAAGCTCCTCATTAGCAGTTGTCATAAATACTCCTGATGATTGGTTGGGAGATAGGAAATACATCACGGAAATCACCTCTGTGGCTCTGGTTGACAGGGTCAAGTGAAATTAAATTACATGTGTGTCAAAGGCCAGGGTAGCATATGGCTAGGCTGCTGTAGGCCCTAGGGCCAATAGCGTATTACCTACCTATGACACGATGCACACACACATGTACTTAGTGCAATAATTGCTATGTGAGGTTGACTGAGTGTGATGGTGAATGTGTTGGTGAATGTGTGCAAGGTCTATAAAGGTGTGATAGCTTAGTGTGAAATTGTTTCTGTCATGGTAGTTTGTGTCCTAGTTGTGATCCCAGCAAAAGATGTGTATGCTATTGCTAGGCAGAAAAAGTAGTATGGCATACGGTGTGACGTAGTCCCTTGTTGTCGACTGTGGTGTCCCATTGTAGGCTAAAGCAATACATGTATGCTTAGTGAGTGCTACTACTGGTAAATCCAACTCCCATATGAACTGTAGTACTACCTGAAGCTGTAGGCCAAAACAGTACAGTATGGTGTATGTTCACATTGTTTGGAAACACTGTTTTGTGTGTTCCCTGTAGTCCTCACAGATTACATACCTCAGGCATAAGATTTTGTATGTAGTGACACACAGTACTGTATGGTACACAGGTAAAGCTCATCTGGGTTGGCATACATTTGTGTGTTGTATGTATGTCTGATGGGTGTGTAATTATGCCTGTACCATGCCCTGTGTTGCAGGGTATACGTGTGTATCTAGCAGCATGTATAGTCTAGTACAGCAGTATGCCACCTATATTAACAACTGTGCACATATGTTAGGCAGGGGTTTGGCATCAACGGCTCGGATGGTATACTGGTAATACTGTAACTGTACTTTACATTCATTGCAATGGATGACATATTTCTTTATGCATTAGCTTGATATATACCTCCTGTGGCTAGGTGGTGCATTGTGTCACATACAGTGTGCCATGTACTGGTGTATAGTCTTACATGCTGGCTTCTCTTTGCTGCTGTGCAGAACATGGTTTGATATATAGAGCATGCCAGGCACTGTTAGCCAGCCAGTTGTGGCCTGAGCACTAATATGTGGTATTGAATGTGTGTATCCTCTGACAGCCAATCTGATGCTATATATGGCAGTTAATTGATATCTGTTCTTTAGAATGTTAAGTGTGCCACATGACTTGCTCACACATATTGTTTAATTGTCTTCCAGGGGCATGGCCCACCAACGCAACCCGTGTTATACAGCTGCAGAGGAACAGGAAATACACAGCAGCCTGGTGCAGCACTACACCCTGCTGTTCTCTAGAACCAGCCAGGACCAGCATGAGCGGACTGCACTGTGGCAAGATCTTGTTCATCGGGTAAATGACGTAGGCTTGCATAACTGGACATATGAGCAGGTACGCCATCACTGCAGTGATTTAATTGGACATGTCCAGCGGCATGTGTCTGATATCTGTAGACAACAGCTTGCCACAGGTGGTGGGGTAGCCATTCATCCCCCCTCAACAGAGTGGAGGAGCTGCTCGTAAGCGTGGTGGCTCCTGGCCAACAACAGGAACAGCAACGTACATGTGTCATCATGGAGGCAGGAGCCACCCAGCATGTTGACATGGAGCGTGCAGGTAACATGCCCTATCTGTAGACTACTGTTACCTGTATTGGTAGATTATGCATATGTGAGATGTGTACTGTGTGTTTAGCAGTTGTGCTGCCTAGTGTTATGGAATACTGATATGTGGAATATAATCTGTACGCCTGTGACTGTCAACTATTGTACTACTGTAGTTTAGCAAACTCACAGTAGCAATGCCACAGTTGTGGCCACTGACAAACTGTCTCATATTCTTGTAGGTCCCTCTGGTGTGACAGCAAGGCAGCTGGTCGATGCTGGTGAGTGTGTTATAAATGTAATATTGCTAAAGAAATGTGAATGTCATAGGTGAGGTGTAGGCCATGTACACATAACACACCTACGCATAATGCATGTGTTGCATGTTTGCTGTGAGACTATGCACATCTCAGTAATGTCAGTAGCTGCCTCAATCACATGCAATACACAGAGCATCACACACAATTGTGGCAACACTGTACTGGACATTGGATAGGCATAGTTGATACACATGTACACAACATACACAACTTTGTAATATGCAGTACACCTTAACATGCTACACACGGCGTATCCAGACACCCACTGTAAGGTCACACTTCAGTATCCCACATGTCATCCACACAGCACACATACTATACCTGAGGGGTAGAGGCCTATCATGGGGCTGTGCGACACTCTTCAACACATTACACATTCATGTTAGGCAATGCTCCCTATTGGGCACCTTACAAACCCATGTATCAAGTGGCTGTGTAATTGTAAATATAGCCACAGTACTGCAGTTCAGGTACAGCATGCTAGGTGGTGGTCTGGCACACATTAGTAGCCTTGAGTGACCACGTGATGCATGATGATAATGGTTCATGGTACTACACCCCATCCAGTTACAGTGGCCACAGTACTACACATAGCAGTCATTGCTATGTACCTCAATGTTGCGTGTGTGTAAACATATGCACCTATACACAATATGCATAGCAATCACCATTTGTACAAAGTGACACATATATGTCTTGTAATGCTATTGAGTGTATAGGTCACATGACACATTGGGTATGTGTGATGTTCAATGTTGCAGTCATGTTGTAGCATACCATGTCATGGCTGGCACTGGCATGTCCACAATATGTCCTACACTCACCATAACCACTGTACAATGGCCATGTTGAGCAATGGTATTCCATCACGTATACATGCACCACTCATCCTGTGTGTATAGATAGCATGCATGTGCTAAACCTGTGTCCACAATTATCTGCTACAGACACAGACACTGTAATCAGAAATGGATATCTATGTGACACATAGATACACATCCAGCCATGGTATGTATACCTGTGAGTGATGGTGCACAGGACATTGCAGACCTTTTAATACTTGCACAGCAATGTTGTGTCCATGTACACATTGCATTCCAGGGTGAGGTCAATTACTGAACAACAACACACATGAATCAAAGCCATGTATACTGTTATTAACAAGGGCTGTCTACACTCACACTGCATGGTCTTGAGCAACAAATCTTCCTCATGCTGACACGTGTGATATGACTGTTTGCCTTGTGATACTGCAACCCACCTTCAACCACTGTTGAGTATGTTTTGGATTGCTGGTGGTGTGTGTGGGTATCTGCTGTAGTGAGGAGTGTATTTGTGTGCATGTGTTCATGTGTGCATGTGTGCATGTGTTCATGTGTGCATGTGTTCATGTGTTCATGTGTGCATGTGTGCATGCGTTCATGTGTTCATGTGTGTTCATGTGCTCATGGGTGCATGTGTTCATGTGTGCATGTGTTCATGTGTGCATGTGTGCATGTGTTAATGTGTTCATGTGTGCATGTGTTCATGTGTGCATGTGTGCATGTGTTCATGTATGCATGTGTGCATGTGTGCATGTATGCATGTGTGCCGACATCATGTACAGGTTGTAAAGTGCGTTTCCTGTCTTCCTCCCAAAGGTGCTGTGTTAGGGCTGGTTCACTGCAGCAGGGAAACTGATGTCACTAAGCCACATAGTGATAATGAAGATAGGTGTGTTGAGGCACAGGCATGTTTGCCAGGGTCTGTCATTGGGTCACCAATCGACAGTACACAGCTGTCCACCCCATCCATGCATAGAGTCATACTGCCAATACATCCATCACCAATGCCCATAGCTGAGGGACAGTGTACAGTTGGGATTGGCCAGGACAGTGGGGAATCCATGGCACATGCATCCCAACACAACAGCCATACCCAGATGTCTGGAAGGGTTCCACATAGGCAGATGTCCAGGGGTTCTCCTAGGAGCACTGCTGCTCATCATGCCACTGGCAGACATGCCACAGGTCTGACAACATCACACATGTTCCAGGCTGTTATGGAGGCACAGGCACATATGGAATGGTACACCAGAGAGGGACTAAGGGCACCGAGGGCACATAACACCACCGTCATTGACAGTATCTGTGACCTAGCAGGTGCCATCCATCATTACACTGAGGTCACAGATAGACGTTGGGGAGAGACATTAGATATCCTCCACAATGTCATGTCTATTTGTCAGGACAGTGCGGGACGATTGAGTCGTTGGTGTGGATGTATGCCAGCAACATCAGCAGCTGGCAGTTGCTGCGGACATCCCTCAAGCCACAGCCGCTTCCATAGTCCAAGTACCAGCCCCAGCAATGTTGGGGATGGGCTGTCCATAGAACATCCTAGAAGACCACTTGCACTTGGCTCTGGACAGTCCCAACAGGGACCTGTGTCCAGTGTACATCCATCCACCTCTGGGGATAGTACCCAGTATGGCTTAGTACCTGATAGTGTCAGTAGCACCCCTGCCAGGCACAGGTACCATATCCGTGGCCAGAGATGGTGATCTGTGAAGCCTCACAGGTACAGTCTGTGGCTGTCCCACAAATACCCATATATGGCAGCCACATGGTGGAACTGTGTGCATGCAGACACACACACATACTCCAGACACCTAGGGCTCTCACATACCCACACACATTATATCAACATTGGCCCATTCCAGTATTCTTGCCCCGCACACACACACACACACACACACACACACACACACACACACATACATGTCGATTGGATGGCTCACTGTAGGCATCTGGCAAACCAACAACACACCCTGTGCATATGATGAAACCTGTGCCACCTCCTGTCATCTGTAACATCGATGCAGGAACAGGCTACCATGGTGCTGAAGCACAGGGTGTCTTTATAGCAGTATAGCAATTTTAGCATGTTGTCAGCAGTACAGTGTAATGGTATGCTTGAAGGTGTAGCTGAGCAGGCACGATGCATTAATGCTATGATTATCATTGTAGTGTTGTTTACACCAGTGTTGGTTCCAATTGTGTATTGTCCAGCCATGTGCCACTTGGCAGATGTGTGCAGTATTGGCAGCATGTGTTAGAGAGTGGACAGCATGTGTGGGATGTGTGTTGCACAGATTTGTCGGTGTACAGTTGTGAACATGGTGGAGGTGCACTGTCTGCATGTACGTGCATAGTGGACACATGGCCAGGGTGACATGCTCTGTATTACACAGTAACACTCCATATTTTCTTTTGTTGGCCAGTATGCATTGTACTACACATATTTCGGAACCTGACTACACATGTGTGTATGACATGGTTTGACACTGTGCTGTGGGTGATACTGTTACTATCTGTCATTGTTTTGCATTCTGGTAGTATACATCACTTCCACAGCCTGACCATAACCAATCATTAGATGATGTCTTGACAACCGACACACAGATGTAGGACACACAACAACATTTGGATCCTTCAGGTACTGTACTATGCCAGTAACCACTGGTATTCACCTGCACCCATTACTAACACCACTCCTGTTTGGCATATAGCTCTCTTTGGTACAAGCAATCACAGTAGGGATATGTCCGTCCACGTCTGGTAATGCATACTGTGGCCTATATTGCATTCTCCAGATGACACACACATCCTGCACAAGGGTATCATACAGACAGATGCCTGTTGTCAAACCCATGCTGGAAAGCTATAAGCCAAACTAAGCATAGTCATCCACCTTTATGGAACATATTATCCCCACAGTACCACATAGGTAGTAGCCAACAACATGATGAACAGGTACCGATGTGTACATGCAACCAAGTGTTACGTCATATGTCCTTTGTTAATCACATTTCCAAAGGTATTTTGAGATCCCTCGGTGGATCACATAAGTAATATGGGGTCTGCATGCATATCCACAAAGGTTGTTCAACACCTGTTATGAATAGTCATCATTGACAGACTTTGCTGCGTTTCAACAGGTCTGACATATACCTCAGCCATAGACCCTCACACACACATTCCAATAGGAACCGTAATGACTTTATGTGATACAGATGACCTAGGCCAGGGATCACTGCAGTGGCTGGGCTTGTCACAAGCATACAGATGTGACCTAAGGTCTGGGAAACATCATTACAGTCTTCCAAGGATGATAGCTGTGTTCTTGGAGAAAGCAGGGTTGCCACACATGCAATCATTGAGGTAACATGTACGTATATGTATTTGCCACACAGCTAGCTCACATGTGCAATGCATACTGATATGTCATACAGTAGCAAAAGCCAAATACACACCACATTGCCCAACTGTGTCACACACTCACCAAGTGCAAGATTCAAATCCCTACCTAACTACTTCATGATACTAGAGGAGTACACATTAACACAATGCGCTACACATTTTATTGGGAACTCTCTTTTCCACAGGTATATTTGTAGGATGGTGACATCCTCAGACTTGACAATGGTTAGTTTATCACTTTTGAGGTGTTTCACTGCTCTCCTAAAAGGTTGCTCCTTCCCAAGAAGACAACACAAACACAGTTGTCCAGTGCAGGATTCAAACCCCTATCTAGCTACTTTATGATACTAGAAGAGTATGCATTAACACAATACGCTATACATATTACTGGGAGTTCTTTTTTTCCACAGGTATATTTGTAGGATGGCGACATCATCAGACTTGACAAAGGTTAGTTTCCCACTGTTGAGGTGTTTCACTACTCTCCTAAAAGGTTGCTCCTTCCCAAGGAGACCACACAGAAACACAGCTGTCCAGTGCAGGGTTCAAACTCCTATCTAATTACTTCATGTCCAAAGGTCAGTTGTCAATCTCCTCTCCGGTCCAGCTGGTGAATCTGGGAATCTTGAGGCAATGTTATAAATGCCTCATGTACACAGACAACCCTCTCCTCCTCCCACATAACACAAATACTTGCGAGAGATGCAGCTATTTAGCCAAACTGGAGGCTGAGCTCTCTCAACTCAGGAATGGCAAGACCAGACAGGAGGAGAAGGCAACTACACACACCACAAAACCAGCCTCACATAATGCTACCACACCACTGAATCAAACACATAAACACACAAAGACATACTGGAGGCTCTGAGTAAAATTTACCTAAACAGCAGAGGCCTCCAAAGCAGACACCCAAACAACTGCTACCTCAAGACACCCCACAAGCAACACATAAACCACAAAATCAGTGTGCAAAGCAGTCACAGCCCTTAAGGCCAAATACAACACCAAACATACTTGTCATAGGTGACTCCATAGTCAGACACACTGACGTCCCACTCACCAGGCTGAACAAGGAAAGGGTCACAGTAAGCTGCCTATCGGGTGCTAGAATCCGCCACATAACACAAGCACTCGGGTCACTCCATGGCAAGTACAAATATGACACAGTCATTGTCCATGCTGGTGTGAATGACCTGAGATGTACCTCCCTGGACTACATGAAAAGCGACATAGAGGAGCTCTCTGATTATGTAGCCCAGGCAGGTATGACCCTGACCCTGAGCAGTATCCTTCCTTCACCAAGAATGATGCCACAATATAGAGACAAGATGATCAGCTTTAACAATTGGCTTAATGTCTGGTGTCATTCAAAGGGGATCCAGTGTCTGTCTGCCTGGGATGACATGCTTGACAAGCCACGCTGCTTTGCAAGGGACGACTTGCACCTGTCACCCCTGGGATTCCGGATATTGGCTAAGGCTCTTGCCACCCCCACAGTGCCTTTTTTAGGCAAGGCTCAAATTCTAAACCTACCACCCTAGAAAACAAAAATGGGAAGAAACTGAGGGTAATGCTGCTCAATGCCAGAAGTCTAAATCTCAAAATGCACGCACTCGAGGCCCTTCTCAGTATGGAGAACATTGATGTCTGTGCTGTAACTGAAACCTGGTTCAAGGCTCCTGAGAGCACCCCGGCACTATTAGGTTTTACCTCATATCATGCGTTCCGGCCCCAAAACCCGGACCACACCACAAAAGGAGGGGGTGTATCCATATTCATAAAGGATACCCACACCTCCAGGTTGGGGGCAACGCACGAAGCTTTGGAAACCATCCAGGTGCAACTAACCATAGCCAAAACTGCTCTACAAATTGTAGCATGCTACAGGCCACCCTCTCAAACTCAGGAACCCCACACAGCCTTCCTGAAGACACTGGAGGGTATAAATGTATCTCCAAACATCATCATATTGGGTGACTTCAACTACCCGAATATAGACTGGGAACATTACTCAAGCCCTACCTTTCTAGCCCAACGGTTCCTGGAGTTCATAAATTCAAATGCCATGGAACAGCTAGTCACTGTTCCCATGAGAGGAGAAAATATACTAGATCTCATTATCACAAACATGGAGACAAAATGCTCCACACCGGAAGTATATCCTTCATTGGTGAGATCTGATCATAAACTAATCTCACTGGAAATCCACATCCCGCCCCCACCCCAAACAAAAAAGACCACAGTGAAGAACTTCTCTAAAGCAAACTTCACACTACTCAAAACTGGTGTGGTATCCTTCAAGGCCCCTGAGCCAGTGGAAACCTCAACCCAAGCTGCGGAAGCCCTTACAAATGCCTTCTATGAACACCTCCAAGACTGCATGGATCAGGCAATCCCAAATAAAACCAAGACTCTTTCCACAAAGGGCAAATGTCCAGTCTGGTGGACCCCAGCCATTAACAAACTTTACAATAAGAGGAGAAAGCTATTACATGATAGAACAAAATCCATAAAAGGGAAGTCACCCCTGATCATTATTAGTAAAAAAATACGAGCACTCATAAAATCAACTAAGGCCAATTTTGAGAGAAAAATTGCCATGGATTCAAAGGACAATCATAAGGCCTTTTTCAGCTATGTTAGGAACCTGGGTGGAAACTCCCAGATATGCTCAGAATTAGTCCAAAATGATACAAAAATCACTGAACCCACAGACATTGCCAATATACTGGCAGACAGGTTCAGTGCAAACTTCACCCCCCTCTCTCCCCCTAAAGGAGAGATAACTATCCCAGCGGAGTGTAGCCTCTCAGACATCTCAAATGCGCAGGTGTAAACTGCTCTCTCTAAAGTTAAAAACACAGCATCAATGGGACCGGATGGTGTCCCCAGCTGTGTGCTACACGAGCTAAATGAGGAATTAAACCCGCACATAAGGCAGCTGTTTAATCTCAGCCTTACCACAGGATACGTGCCCAAGGAGTGGCGTACGGCAACTGTGGTCCCACTCCACAAAGGCGGTGCCTCTACGGACCCTGGTAATTACCGCCCTATAAGCTTAACAAGTCTAGTCTGAAATGCTATGGAGAGGATCATAATGGAGCTCATAAACAAAGATATAGAGGACTTGCAGACATTGGACCCGACCCAGTTTGGCTTCGTCAAGGGCAGATCATGCCTTTTGAACTTGGTCGACTTCTTCGAAACAATCACCAAGGCCATTGATGAGGGAAAGGCAGTCCATACAGCCTACCTTGACCTTGCAAAGGCTTTCGACACAATACCCCACTTGGGTATTGTAGAAAAACTTACCAGCTTAAATGTAAACCCATATGTCACAAGATGGGTTGCAAACTGGCTTAAGGACAGAACCCACAGGGTTAGAGTTGCTGGCGCTATGTCAGACTCCAAGCTGGTCACAAGTGGTGCCCCACAGGGCTCGGTCCTTGGCCCCCTATTGTTCGGCATCTACTTCTCAGAAGTACAGGCCAACATGGGAGGACTTTGGCTGACAAAGTTTGCAGACGACAGCAAACTGGGCGCCATAGTGGAAAGTGCATCGGACACGGATATTCTTCAGAGGGGACTCACGAAAACAGATAGCTGGTGCCAGAGCCATGGCCTGAAGTTAAACGCCAAAAAATGTATAGTCATACCCTTCTGGAAAAACAAGGTAACCCCAAGCTACCATATAGGTGGCAATCCACTAAGCACAGAAGAGGTTATCAGGGACCTGGGGACCCAGGTTGACAGTGGCCTTTCTTTTGACACTCACGTTGCTAAAGTGGTTAGAAAGACCTTATATATTGCCCACCTGATCATGAAGGGATTCACATCCAGATCTAGTGAGGTCATTGTTCCCCTGTACTCTTCACTTATCAGACCAATGATCAAGTACAATGCCCCATTCGGCATGTATCTCACCCGACATCTGCAGCAATTGGAGAGACCCCAAAAGTTCCTCACCAAAAGGATAAAGGGACTCCAAAATCTGTCATATGCTGCCAGATTGAAGAAACTCCAGCTCTATTCAGTCGCATACCGTCTGCTCAGAGGTGACATGTGCCTGACAAACAAGGCCATGTCCAATCCGGAATTAATGGACATGCTCCACCTCAAAAAATCCAAATCCACCAAAACCACTAGAGCAAGTGACTTAAAACTTAGCACGGATATAAATAGGACATGCTGGACGGATAGATTTATCACTCAGAGACTCCCTATGCTGTGGAATAAAATCCCGGTCCATGTGAGGCAGAGCACCTCGCTGGCTCTGTTCAAGAGAAATCTTGACCTGTGGATGGGAGATCATAGGTTTACCCCAGGAATCATCTCTGTGTCACTGCTGGACAGAGGCACAACAAACTAATGGGCACAGTATTTTTTCATATAAGGGGTGGCGTAAGCCACAAAACTTTGGGCTAGGCTTATAAATGCCTTAGGGCAGATAGCCTAGTATAAACCTATGAACCTATGAACCTATGAACCTATGATACCAGAGAAGTACGCATTAACACAACACGCTATACATACAACTGGGAGCTCTCTTTTCCACAGGTATATTTGTAGGATGGTGACATCATCAGACTTGACAATTGTTAGTTTCCCACTGTTGAAGTGTTTCACTACTCTCCTAAAAGGTTGCTCTTTTCCAAGGGGACCACACACAAACACACAGTTGTCCAGTGCAGAATTTAAACCCCTACTTTACTACTTCATGATACAACAGGAGTATGCATTAAAACGACACGCTATACACATTACTAAGAGTTAGCTTTTCCACAGGTATATTTGTAGGATGATGATATCATCAGACTATACGAAGTAGGTTACATTAGGTGACATTAGATGGCCTACATTGAAGGAATGTCTAAACACTTTGGCCATGTGATCATCAAAGGTGAGTTTACTATCTACCTGTGTCCCCATGGCCATTATGACATTCTCCGTACATGCTGGATTACCACCTATGTGGTAATTTGTGTGCACTTTGTATTACCCAAAGGGGATGACTATGCATTCTTTGCCATTCAGCTTGAGGGCATTGGTTTGACACCAGGTATCTGTCTCTGTAAGACACTTCTGGAGAATGTCTGTGTCAACTGTACAGTCAGTTATGGACCACAGTTACAATTCATCTGCAAACCTATTCAGCCATACACCTGCTGTGCTTGCCTATACCTCTGAGCGGTATCTACTGAACAGGTGGTGTCCCAGGACCAAGACCTGTGTGATGCCATTTGTGACTGGCTTAGAGTTGGGCACGGCACCCGCAACTATGAACATGTGTGTTTGATCTGTGAGCCACTTGGCCACCCATCCTGTGACATAGCTGTTAATGTTCAAGCTGGTACACTTGTCCATGATGACAGAGTGAGGAATGGTGTGGTAAGCCCTTAGTGAGGTCCAGGTGGGCTGTGTGGACTACTTTCATCTCCATCTATGTTCATGGTAACTGTTTTAAATAAGTCAACTAGGTATGGGAGCCAGCCTCTGCCTTTAACAAGGCAAAATTGTGTAGAGTCCAGTGTCTGGAGATCTCCAATGTCTCAGTGTATGGGTTCCATGACAATTTGCTCAATAGCTCTGTAGACCCGGCTGAGTAGACATATTGGGCAATGGTTTCCAGGTTTTGTTTTGGCACACCCTTTGTGGAGCTGGATGACTGTTACTGTATGCCATTCTTTGGGTACATAGCCTGTGGTACGCTTGAGTCTGGACAGTGAATGTAGGTGAGGGTGTAGTTTCTTATGGGCCTAGTGTAAGACGCAGCCTGGGACAACATACAGTCACATTGATGCTATGTTCTTAACTTTGGTGAGGGCTGTCTTTACCTGCATGTCCATGACGTCTAGGTCTCTGCATCCTTCTGTGATGGACACAAGCCCTTTTGGGGGTGATGGGATGGGTTTACACTGAACATGTCCCCCTGGGTGTGGGCAATGAAAGTTGGTTTGGTGTATGTCATTCCTTTTTGCAGTAGCTGACAGCATATTTGGAAGTTGACACCTACATGTCTGGTATAGCTACCAAAGGCTTTGTGGTTGTTATTCTTACATTCCTTGGCTATTTGTCTTTAGAAACTATCCTTGGATTATTTTATGGGTGATCATTGTTTCTTCCTGATAATGATCAGTGATGCCTTTCCTTTAGTGAAGTTGGATCTATCATGTGTTTGTTTCCTCCTTCTCTTGTCTAGCTTATTTATGGACAACAAACACCTGCTTGTTGTCCTATTTTTGGAGGAGTGCATCTTGGTTTTATTTGTGATGTCTCATTCCATGCATCCCTGTAGATGCTCATAGGATGCACTTGTAAATGATTCTGCAGATTGCATACCATTATCCTATAACAAGAGGTCTTCAGAACGTTCCACTTTGGTTTTGGGAAGTGTGCAGTTTGCTTTTGCAAATGTCTTCACAGTGGTTTCATTGACTGGGTGTGGGGGTGGGATGTGGATGTCCAGTGTGATTACTTAATGATCTGATATTACCAGCGGGGGGGGGGGGGTTATCTCTATTGTGGAACACTGGTACCCCATGTTGGTGATGATCATGTCAGTATGCTGTCACCTCTAGTGGGCATGCTGACCAGCTGTTCCAGGGTGTTAGAGTTTCTTACCTCTAGGACACATTGGGCAAAGGACATTGTATATGAGTAATTCACCCACTCAGTGTTTAGGTAGTTGTAATCTCCTCATATAATGGTGTTTAATAGGACCTTTATATTTGCCATTGTTCTACAGAATACTGAGTGAGGTTCCTGAGACAAGGTACATGATCTGCAGCAGGCTACAATCTGATGGGCAGCTTTGCCCAATGTTAGTTGCACTTGCATGGTCTCCAATGCCTCATGCTGTGCCAGTAACCTGAAGGTATGGATATCCATAAGGTACATGGCTACACGCCTTCCTTTTGTATTTCACTCGTGGTCTTGGGTCCAAAGGTCTGAGTGATTGTGAGTGTTTTACGTGGATCATATCCAACAGCTCTATGTTTGACATAGCTTTGTATGTTAGGCAGTGAACACCTCTGAGTAGGCGATATGCAAGGGAGTACAGACGAAGCATTTTGCGATGGTCTGTGTATGGCATGTATTTCAGGCCACTAATGCTCTTTGTGAGGTATTGCTGCTGGCTTTCCAGTTGCTGTAGTTGTCTTGTGAGGTACATAGCAGCAGTGGCGTTGTACTCTTTTATAGTTCTAGTGAGTGGTGAGTAGAGGGGAACAATGTCCTCTTCTATTCTGCATGAGACACATTTTGTGATGAGGTGTACCACATAAGAGGGTTTCCTGACTACTGCGGGAATGTGCTTATCACAGTTGTATCCACTGTCCACCTGTGACCCAGGGTCTCTTGTCACACTTACAGTGTGAGGTATACTACCACCTATGTTGTAGTTCTTGACTACAGAGATTTTAACAAATGTGATGATAATGCACCTTTTGGCATTGAGCTATAGCCCATGGCTTGGACAACAGCCATCTGTCTCAGTGAGGCCCTTTTGTAGGATGTCAACATCTTTAGTGTTTACAATGATGGCTCCTAGTTTGCAGTCCTCTGGAAACTTCAGTAGCCACAGACCTTCCATGTTAATGTTTACTTCAGGGAAGTAGATACTACACAACCTGGGAAGTTATCTAGTCCCATGGCTGCTGTGATACTGGCTTTGGAGAGTGTTTTTTACCTGTGCAGCCATGATGACAGCAACTTTGCAGTCTTCCATTATAGACATGCGATCTTTCATGGGTGAGAGGGGGGTAAAGTTAACACTGATCCTATCTGCTAGGATGTTGTCAATATCAGTTGGCTCTGTACATTTATTGCCATTGAGCTGTAACTCAGAACAGATCTGAGTGTAACCATGACATGGACCTGTCTGTTGGGCAGAGATCTCCTGCATAAACAGTATGCAACAGAGTACAGCTTGAGTTACATTCATTCTTGTTGCATGGGGCAACTATTTGAGGCCAGTAATCCTCTTGTTAAGGTACTTCATTGGTCTTTCTAGCTGCTGAACGTGCCTAGTCAGATTCATCACAAGTGTATTGTGGTACTTTCTGACAGGTCTGATGACTGCTGAGTAGTGGCAACCTCCTTTGACCTATATGCACAGAGCTTGGCAGTTTATGTGAACACATAGCAGGATTTTCAGACCACTTTGTGAATGTGTTTCTGGAAGTAGAGATGACTATATACATTTGTCCATAGATCCCTTATTATCACATCCATATTTAGCCTGTGTGTGAGCATGCCCAGTACGACCCTTCAGTATCTTCCTGCCTGACATTTGCTTCATTTCTTTAAGTGTGTGAGCATGCCCAGTATGACCTTTCAGTGTGATGCTGAATGAAATCCACTACATTTGTTGGCGTGTGTGATCACGCACAGTATACACATTTATACTATATGTGTATGGTAAATCAAGGTGTATTTTTACAACAGGGCTCACCTTTATGTCATAGATCAACAGGGATCATGCTGTGCCTGTAGGGCTTCCATGAGACACTTTGCATTGACTTATCAACATTTCTACATACAGGGGGACAGCTATTCTTTGTACATTTCTATCCACGGGCACACCAGATTGTTACTGTGGGTGTACATAAGATGTGGGTTCTACCTGACACTTATACACATTTGATTTGCCTGCACTGCTATGTACAGGACACCATTACAGTCTGTACTGTTGCCTATCGTACTGGCTTGAGGCATACTACTGTACTACAGATCTTTGCGTCCATTGTCACATATATTAGCTTGCGACTTCATAGCCTACACAACCCACATCACAACGCCTGGCCTGATGTTCTCTGTCTGCATAGGCGTGTGGGTGAGGTTACCCATTTGCCTCATTAGGGGCATGATACAGCATTGCTTTCTGTTTGTATTAGTGTACAATTGTCCTGCTGTGTCTGTGCCACTATAATGCTATCATGGCTTAGTGGTTCAGTACTGTGACTATAGTGCACAGTATCCTGGGTTCAAGCCCTGCTGCTGTTTTTTATTTTCATGCTGGTCAGACCAGACTGCTTAAGGAACAGTAAAGCAGATATGAGCATGTTTAACTGACTTTGCTCAACTTTGCACGACCTTGGCCAACACTGCACAAGCAATTTTGTTTACATATACTAGATATTGGTAAAAGCTGCTTAGCACTGCTTTATATTGCTTAAAACATGGCAATCATGCCTCAGGTGGTGGTGCAGGGCTGCCTATGTTGGATGCACATACTAAATCCCTATACATGTTTGGAAACAGGTAGTGTCAAGTTAGGCATCCCTTTTATTTTATGTGCGAGTTTGAGAGAGGTATCATTTCCAGGGTTCCTACTGAGCCAGTGTATGTGCTATGCGTTGCCTCTTTGCCAAGGCCAAGGCATACTGGGCATGCCTCCTTCTGCCTACTGGGGCAGGCTCAGGTTGTTCCTCCTCTGAGTCACACTGTGCCTGTGCAGGCCTTGGAAATGGTGGGGGGCTGTTTGGCCCTGCTCCATGCTGTTCCTGCTGCAGCTGTTTTCACAGGATCATATTGTGTTGCATGGCACATACCATGATAATTTGGGTACATGTAGTTGGTGAGTACTGCAAGGATCCACCAGATGTGTCCAGGCACCAGACACGTGACTTGAGCATCCCAAATACACACTCGATTACATTTAGTGTTTGTGCGTGTGCCTCATTATGGAGTTCTTGTTCAGGTGTGTGTGCATTTCTGATGGGTGTCATCAGCCACGGCTCCAGTGCGTATCCAGCATCCCCCACTAGGTGACCGTCAAGGATGTCCCCATTTGCAAATGTTTGGTACAGCTGCGACAGATGCCAGATATGAGAATCGTGGTACCTTCCAGGGCAGCCAGAACAGACATTCAGTATTATGCCCTGGGCATCGCACACAACCTGGCATTTGATGTAGTGGAAGCCCTTATGGATGATGTAGGCCCTACCCCGCTCACCAGCTGGTACTTTGATGTGTATGTGAGTGCAGTCAATTGCACCCACTACCTCAGGGTATTCCGCTATTTGCTGGAAGAGATGCATATTGCTGCCAATACCTCATGGGAATTGGGGAAATATACATGATCACCGACATGTGCTGAAATGGCATTCAGGAACTGGTGCAGTACCCTTGATGCTGATGCCTGTGAAATCCCCATCATATCACCAGTTGGTCTCTGGAAGGTACCTGTTGTTAGTATTCTTAGGCCAACACATACCTTGGTTTCCACTGGGATGGGTTCCCCTCTGCTGGTTCTGTGTGTGAGGCGTGGCCTGCACAGCTCAACAATTTGCTGCAGGAGCTCTCTGTCCACTCTATTGTGCTCCACTGTCTCCAGCTCATGTAGCCCCTGGTAGGTTACCCTGGGTCTGTACACTCTTCTCTGTCTCCACACTGTGGGTTGCTCAGCAGCATTCGCAATGGCACCACTGTCAACATCTTGCACATGTTGCCTTATAACAGCAATGGCAGTCCCTAACATTTTTATGTCTCAGTTTAAGCTTTTTAAGTTTTCACTTCTCTTTGTTGACTGCAGTGCTGCAGTGCTTCTGAGAAAAACATAGGGGAATGTTGTTTGCAGAGTTTGAAGTGCTGGGCTGTACTGGACTACTGTACTGCCTGTGTAATTGGCTGATTCTGATTGATTTCACCTGGCAGCTCTGCTAGTTCTCCTTGATTAACTTCCTACTACTTCTTTTCCTTCCTTTTTCCTTTCTGTTTCCACCGGGGGCAGCGCCACGCAAACAAGTGCAAACACGCGCACACAAGCGCACACGTGTGCACACAGGCTTACACAAGCTTACACAGGCTTAGGCAGGTGCACATTCATGTATACAAGCTTAGACGGCCTAACACAGGCTTACACAGGTGCACACCCATGCACACAGGCTTAGACGGGTTTACACATGCGCACACAGTGTAAGCAGCTTTGCAAGAAACTTTAGTGATAGCCACGGCATACACCTTCGGTTTCTGGGTTTCAGTTTAGACAACTGTAGATACACCTCTCCTAGTCCTGAGTAACTCACAGCAAACACATGCCACTCTGCCCCAATAAGCTTACAGTCTTTTTGATACGTACCCCCTCATGATGTCACCCATCTTCTACTCTGTTACTCCCCTTTTCCTACTCTTACACACTAGGGACAAGGTTCACATAGCAGGAAAATTTGGGATTCATTATCCTTATCCTCATTTGCATAGGATTGCCTACTAATGCTTGGTTACATCTCTCAGACTGAGCTTCCCCCCTTAGCAACCAGTACTCAGTAGCCATGTTGTCTTCAGCCTGCCATTCACTTGCATGGCAGATGACTATTTTGAATAAAATCCCTATTTATGGCTTTTATTTTTTGATTATCTGGTTTTTAGAGCACTGCACATTTGCACGGCACTGCGCTACGCTTAAACATCAGAGATAGAGGAAAAAAATGTATTTTTTATTATTTTGCAGCACATAAAAATGCCAATGGCCATATATTTGGCCATTGGCATGCTTCATCAACTGGATGCATCCTTTATTTGGAGCTGTCATTGCTCCGTTTTGCTATTTACAGAACCGTACTCAGTTGTCAACTGAGTACATTTCTGCAAATAACACTACTCCTACTTGTAACCAAAAGAAAACACCAACAAAAAATGAAAAATATTCTCCGGCACAATAAAGGGTATCCTTGTAGTGTAGAAGCAGGCAGGCAACTCAAAAGCTTCAAATACTTTATTCCACCAACTCAGCACATACGAAAAAAAGCACGAACAAAAAAACCATACCGTAGAACAATTAAATTAAGCGCTTTCGTCTCCTTACACCGGAGACTTCATCAGAATGAATCTTTTTAATTTACAAAGGCTTTATATACTCGTATCAATCAACAGTCACCCTATAAGCTGCTAATAAGCCTTAAAGATACAGCGCTACAATGCCTTGTATAAATATATACATTTAAATGTAATTTTCATTAACAAGGTCCACGTATTGCATGTTATACGTTGTTTGTTCCAGGTATGCACATATATTTGAACCCCCCACCAACAAATACATCCAACGGTAAAATCCAAATCAAGTTGTGTATGGCTGTGTATAACCAAAGCTAGGAACATTAAAACTACTCCTACTTGGACAGGTTTGGGTTTCCTAGATCGCAAATTTACCTCATTTGCATAGCTTTCACCTGCAATTGAGGTCATTTGCATATCCCAGCCCTGTCCGTGTAGGACTAGTTTTGAGAGCTCTGTTGCACGCCCCTACCGGCTGTCCCTGGATCACTCGGCGGACATGTTGGCTGCATGGAGTCTTACTCTACTCTTAGACTCTGTGCAAACCTTCGTGAATCCAGCCCATATATAATATATTGAAACCCTGTCATAATCAAATATGTTCTCCAGATGCCTAAGTTGTTCATAGAAAGCGGTCAAAACTAGGCTATCTGCCCTAAGGCATGTACAAGCCTAGCCAGAGTGTGTTCGGCTTTCACAACCCTGTCAGATTACTACACTCTGCTTGTGAATAGTAGGTCACACAAGATAGCCCATGTATGTTTAGGCTAGTGTGCCTCTGTCTAGCAGGAACCCAGAAGATATCCCAGGGGTAAACATACGATCACCCATCCACTTGTCAAGATGTCTCCTGTAGGTGGTCAGTGGGTGCCTCTGCCTATGCGAAACTGGGATTACAATCCGGAGTGAGTGCAGCCTCTGGGATAAGAATCTGTCCCTCCAGCATGTCCTATTAACATCTGTGCTGAGGTATATGTCCCTGGTGTGTGTAGCTCCAAGGGAGTCGGATATCCTGAGGTGGAGCATGTCCATTTATTCTGGGTTGCGTATTTCTGTAAACAACAGGCACACATCACATCCAAATAGGCGGTAAGCGACTGTGTAGAGCTGGAGTTACTGTATCCGAACTGTGCAGGGCATCTATGTGAGTCCCTAGATGTGCTTGTTGAGGAACATTTGTGGCCATTACAGTTGCTGCAGGTGTCGGGTAAGGTACATCCCAAATGTGGCATTGTAACCAAGCATGGTTGTGATGAGTATAGGGGCACAATGACCTCACTTGATCTACATGTGAAACCATATGGGATAAGGTGGGCTATACAGAAGGTCTGTCTAACCACTTTCACAACGTGATTGTCAAAGGCGAGAGTACGAACAAGTCGTGTCCCCAAACCCCTAACAACTCCTACCATATGTAATGGATTACTACATATGTGGTAATGTGTGGGCATGTTGTTATTCCCAAAGGGGATAACTATGCAACTAATGGCATTTAGCTGTAGGCCATGGCTCAGGCACCAGTCATCCATCTCTGTGAGACCCTGTTTGAGTATGCATGTGCCAGCTGGAGAGTTGATTATGACACCCAGTTTGCAGTCATCTGCGAACATGATCAGCCATATTCCTCCTGTGTTAGCCTGTACGTCAGACAAATATATACTGAACACGAGAGGTCCCAGGACTGAGCCTTGTGGGATGTCACGTGTAACTGGTGTATAGTCAGACATGGCACCTGCAATGCTGACCATGTGGGTGCTTTCCCTGATCCAGGTAGCAATCCATCGTGTGAGATATGTGTCGATATCGACACTGGTGAGCCTATGCATAATGGCTGAGTGGGGTATTGTTTTGAAGGGTTTTGCAAGGTCCAGGTAGGCTGTATGGACAACCGTCCCTACGTCGATGGACCTGGTAACCGTTTAAAGAAAACAAACAGGTTCAAGAGGCAAGATCTGCCCACAACAACTCTGAAATGTGTAGGACACAGTGTCTGTAGGTTCCCGATGTCTATGTGTATGAGTCCCATGACAATACGCTCCATAGCTTTGCAGAACAGGCTAGTTAGGCTTATAGGGCAATATTGTCTGTGGTCCATTGTGGCACCAACTCTGTGGAGTGGGACCACTGTCGCTGTACGCCATTCCTTGGGTACATATCCTGTAGTAACTCTGATATTGAACAGTGACTTAATGTGAGGGTTACATCTGTCATGAAGCTCGTGTAAAACACAGGCCGGGACACCATCTGGTCCCATTGATGCTGTGTTGTCCGCTTTTGGGAGGGCAGCACTCACCTGTTTATTTGTGATGTCAGGAAGGTTACACTCTGTTGGGATGGATAGTTGCCCCTTAGGAGGGATGGGTGGAGACATCTGCATTGAACATGCTTGCCAGGATGTTGGCAATGTCAGTGGGTTCAGGGTATGTTTAGTCAGTATGCAGTAACTCACAACATATCAGTGAGTGTCCACCCAGGTTCCTGACATAACTGAAGAAGGCCTTGTGATTGTCCTACGTGTGTGGTGCAATTGTCTATTAGAAGCAGGCCTTAGATAAATTCATGAGTGATTGTAGCTGTCTGCTAGTACAGATCACAGATGCCTGCCCTGTCTGGGATTCTGCTCTATCATGTAGTAGCTTCCTCCTTTCGTTGTATAGCTTATTAATGGCCGGGGTCTACCAGGCAGGTCCTGTGCCATTGAGGAGTGAGTCTTGTTATTATTTGGGATAGCATGATCCATGCAGTCCGCTAGGTGTCCATAGAATGTGTATGTAAAGGATTCAGCAGTCTGAGCTGTATTTACCACTGTCCCAGGGTCTCTGAAGGATACCACCTTGCTTTGGAGAAGATGTTTGCTTATGAGAAGTTCACCAAGATTACCCAGGATGGGTGTGGGGATGGGATATGGATGTCCAGTGAGATAAATGTATGTTCTGACCTTACCAATGTGGGGTATATTGCTGGTGTGGAACATAGAGTCCCCATGTTGGTGATGATCAGGTCCAGTATGTTTTCCCCTCTTGAGGGTGTGGTGACCGGTTGTGCCATAGCATATGAGTTTACAAATAGTAGCAACTGTTGGGTGAGGGTGTTGGGGCTTGAGTAGTATCCCCAGTCAATGTTTGGGTATTTGAAGTCACCCAATATAATGGTGTTTGGGGAGACCTTCATATTCTCCAGTGTTCCCAGGAAAGCTGAGTGTTGTTCCTGAGTTTGGGATGGTGGTCTGTAGCAGGCAACAAACTGAAAGGCAGTTTTGCACAATGTTAGTTGCATATGTATGGTCTGAGATGCTTCGTGCAGTGCTACTAACCCGGAGGTGTGTGTATCTGTGATGTATATGGAAACTTCCCCTATTTGTGTTTTCCATTCCAAGTCTTGTGGTCAGAAAGCATGGTATGAAATATAATCTGGTAGTGCTGGTGTGAATTTGTGAGCCTGAACCAGGCATCTGTTAGAGCACAGATATCGCTATTCTCCATACTGAGGAGAGTCCCGAGTGGGTGCAATTTGAGGGTAACACAAATTATGTAGAGCAGCATTACTCTTAGTTTCATTTACTTTGTAATGTCTATGGAGGTGGGTTTGTCTTTTGAGCACTGCTTAAAAAAGGCACTATGGTGGTAGCAAGAGCCTTAGCTAGTATTCGAAAGTCCAAGGGTGACAGGTGCAAGCTGTCCATAGTGAAGCTATGTGGCATGTCGAGCATGTCACCCCAGGCTGACAGACACTGGATCCCCTTTGAATGACACCAATATGTTAGCCAACTGTTAAACGTGATAAGTCTGTCTGTATACTGTGACATCATACTTGGTGAGTGTAAGATGCTACACAAGGACAGGTTCATACTGGCCTACATGATCAGAGAGTTCCTCTATGTATCATGCCATGTGGTCAAGGGAGGAACGTCTGGGGTTTTACGCATCAGCATGGACAATGATGGAGCCATTTCTGTACTTGCTTTGGAGTGACCTGAGTGCATGTGTTATGTGGCGGATCCTGGCACCCGACAGACAGCTCAAAGTGACCATCCCCTCATTTGGCCCGGTAAGTGGGACGTTAGGGTGTCTGACAATAAGTGTCACCTATTACAAGTGTATTAGGTGTGTTGCTTAGCCCGAAGGGCAGTGACTGTGTGGCACACTGACATTGTGAACTATGTGATATGTGGGTATTGTAGTGGGGTAGCAGTTGTTTGTGTGTCTGCTTTTGAGGTCTCTGCTGCTTAGGCAGAGTTTATTTAGAGCCTCCTAGTATGTTTATGTGTGATAATGTGGTTTGATTGCTGTCGCTATAGGTTTATGTGAGACTGATATGTGGTGTGTGTGGTTACCTTCACCACCTGATAGACTGTGCCAGTCATGGGTCGAGAGAGCTCAGCCTCCTGTATGTCTATATGGTTGCATCTCTCACATATATCTAAGTTTGTTGGGAGGAGGAGAGGGTTGTCTGTGTACATGAGGCAGTTGTGACATTGTGTCAAAATCACAATATTCACCAGGTGGACTGGAAAGTACACATGAAACCGACCCCTGGACATGCCAGGATATTATGATGACATATTCTGTAGACTGATCACAAAGGATCAGTAGGGTGTTAAGTGTGCAAAGAGTATAACAGGGATTAGT
Source organism: Protopterus annectens (assembly GCF_019279795.1). NCBI lineage: Eukaryota > Metazoa > Chordata > Ceratodontiformes > Protopteridae > Protopterus > Protopterus annectens. Next base: position 990,496,089 of record NC_056735.1, on the reverse strand, counting down.
GCTCAGGTTTGTCGGTGTTTTGTAAAGAGTAGCTGTGAAGGAGTCCAGATGGAATCATGACACCTCCTTCAGCTATGTCATAAATAGCAATGTACACTCAAATATGTCCTGAGTCATGTCCAACTGTACCTGACTGACAATGCCGACATCCTGTCAGACAGGCCCATATATACATACCTACCTCCCACTGACGAAAGTCCCTACCATCATACCTGGAGATATCACATGTAGAATTGGTGGACAGCTCGCCCCAAAGCCAAAAGCATGGCAGCAATTGGATTACATTGTTTCCCTATATGTGTCATGAATGAACTACAGAACAAACAGACCCTGCACTTGAACAGTCTGTTGAGCCTCAACCTCTCCACAGGATCTGGAACCATTGAAAGTGTTACAGCAACATATGGCACTCCCCACAAGTGTTGGTGCACAACACACCATGGGAAGTATAGTCCAGTAAGCCTATGAAGTCTGATCTTCTGATCTGCAAGGCCATGGAGTCCATCATGGTTGAAGTCATAAACAGAGCTATTGAAAGCTGACAAACATACAACCCTACCAATTGTGGTATATTCATGTGCAGATCATGGTTCCCAAACATGCTAGACTGTTTGCAAGGCAGCCACCCAGGACATACATCACTGAACAGAGCTATACATGTCTCACATACACTTTGAATAGCCCTTTATCAACATCCTAGATACATGTCGTATCTACAAAACCAACAATCTGTGCACAAATATGTGTTGACATATGAAGGAATGTCAATTTTTTCCACAGATAGATCACACAAGCTAAGAATTATGTGGTCCTGTTCAAGTTGTTGACACCTGCCGACCCACATGGCTCATTCCTGGGATTGCATAAAACAAAGTGTACACACATTACCATGTCCAGACTGATGATGTCAGCATCCTACAAATATAGCAGGAGAAAAGAAGCCACCCAGTAAGGCATATAGTGCATCATGTTAATGCGTATCTCTCTAGTATCATAACATAATTAGGTAGGGATTTGAATCCTGTAATTGTTGATTGTGTGTGTATGTGTGTGATTTCCTTTGAGAGGAGTGCCCTTTTTGGAGACTGGGAAAACACATTACAGGAGGCACATTCCTGTTTGGAAAGTCTGATGATGTCAGCATCCTACAAATATAGCAGGAGAAAACAAATCACGCAGTAAAGCATATAGCATGTCATGTTAATGTGTATCTCTCCAATATCATAACATAGTTAGGTAGGGATTTGAATCCTGCAAGTGCTGACTGTATGTATGTGTGTGATTTCCTTTGAGAGGAGTGCCCTTTTTGGAGACTGAGAAAACACATTACAAGAGGTACATTCCACTTTGGAAAGTCTGATGATGTCAGCATCCTACAAATAATGCAGGAGAAAACAAAACACACAGTAAGGCATATAGTGCATCGTGTTAATGCTTATCTCTCTAGTATCATAACATAGTTAGGAAGGGGTTTGAAACCTGCAATTGGTGAGTGTATGTGTGTGTGTGTGTGTGTGTGTGTGTGTGTGTGTGTGTGTGTGTGTGTGTGTGTGTGTGTGTGTGTGTGAGTGTGTGTGTGTGACACTGTCGGTCAGTGCGATGTGGGTTTTGCTTTTACTATGGTATGACATATCAGGATTAAAACAGTATGTGCATTGCACACATCAGGTATCTGTGTGGCAAATAAATATATGTACATGTGACCTCAATTACTACATAGGTGTGAAGCCTGCATACTACATGAATACATTTGTTTCCTTTGACAGATTGTGCCGCTGCTTCTCAGATCGTAGGTCACATATGTATGTATGTGACAAGGCCGGCCACTGTAGTGATCTGTGGCCAAGGTCATCTGTGCCACACACATCCATGGCAGTTACTATAGTGTAGTGTGAATGAGGGTACATGCCTGGGGTATATGACAGACATGTTCATTCACAGCAACGACTGGCAATAATGGACAGTCATTATAGGTGTACAGCAGCCTTTTGGATATGCATTCAGGCCCCTAATGTCTTATGTGATACACAGAGGGACTCCACAATACCTCTGGATATGTGGATACCAAGGGACAGATGACATAACACGTGGCTGTAACATAGAAAGAAACATAGATTAGTACTAAGCTAACTGCCCTTGCAAGCCATTTTAAGCCTAGCCAATTATCCCTTGTGAGACTCAAACCCTGCACCTTGTGTTTGTAAGGCAAACACCTTAACCATTAGGCCACACTCCCAACCACATTGGCACCCAACATACATGTTGGGGGCTACCACCTATGTGGAACTGTCGGGATAGTATGTATAGTAAATGTGGATGACTATGCCATAGTTGGCTTCGTGCAATACAGCATGTGTCGGACAACAGGTATCTGTCTGTATGATACCCTTGTGTAAGATATGTGCCCCATCCAGAGAATGCATTGTAGGCCAATGCATGCATTTCCAGATGTGGATGGACATATCCCTAGTGTGTTTGCATGTACCTAAGAGGTCTATATGCCAAACAGGTGTGGTCCCAGGAAAGGGTGGCGGTCAATACCACTGGTTACTGTTATAGTATACTACCAGAAGGATCCCACTGTTACTGAGTTCCCTACAACTGTGTGTCAGTTGTCAGGACATCATCTAATAATTGGTTTTAGTCATGCTGTTGAGGTTGTGTATACTACCAGAATGCAAAACATTGACAGATATTAACAGTATCACCAACAGCATAGTGTCAACCCATGTCATACACACATGTGTACCCATGTTAGTACATATCTGTAGTAGAATGCATACTGGCCATCAAGAGATACTATTAGATGTTAACAATGTGTAAAACAAGGGTATGTCACACGTCCCATGTGTCCACTATGCACGTACATGCAGACAGTGCGCACCCACCATGTTCACAGATGTACACCTGCTAATCTGGACTGCACACATCACACACGTACTGTCCACTCACTAACACATGCTGGCAACACTATACACTTTAGCCAAGTGGCACATGGCCGGACAATGCATACTCAGACCTAAAACTGGTGTAAACAATGCTACATTGACAATCAGAGCTTTGATGCATCATGTCTGCTCAGATATACCTACAAGGATATCATTACACTTTCCTGCTGACAACTTGCTAATATTGCTACACTGCTATAATGTCACCCTGTGCATCAGCACCATGTTAGCCTGTTCCTGCATCAATGTTACAGGTGAAAGGAGGTGGCACAGATGTCATCATATGCACAGGGTGTGTTGTTAGTTTGCCAGAGCCCGACATTGACCCATTCCAATCGACATGTCTGTGTGTGTGTGTGTGTGTGTGTGTGTGTGTGTGTGTGTGTGTGTGTGTGTGTGTGTGTGTGTGTGTGTGTGTGCGTGTGTGTGGGACAACAGTATAGCATGGGCCAATGTTGATGTAATGTGTGTGTGTTTGTGTGAGCCCTAGTTGTTTGGTTAATGTGTGTGTGTCTGCATGCACACAGGTCCACCATGTGACTGCAATATACGGGAGGTTGTGGGACAGCCACAGACTGTACCTGCCAGGCTGTACAGATCACTGTCTCTGGCCACGGACATAGTACCTGTGCCTGGCAGGGGTGCTACTGACAGTATCGGGTACCAACCCTGACTGGGTACTATTATCAGAGGCAGAGGTATGTTGAGTGGACCCATGTCCCTGCTGGGACTGGCCAGAGCCACGTGCATGTGGTCTACTAGGACGGTCAATCAAGGGCTGGTACTGCCACTACAGAGCGGTTGTGATCTGTGGGCTGTCCATGACGACTGCCAGCTGTTGATGTTGCTGGCATGCGTCCGCGTTGATGTCTCACCCGTGCCGCACAGTCCTGGCTCATGGAAAACACATTATGGAGGGCATCTAATGTCTCCCCCCAACGTCCATCAATGATCTCTGTGTAATTCCGGATGGCACCGGCAAGGTCACGGATGCTGTCATTGATAGCGGTGTAATGGGCCCTCTGCGCCCTTAGTCCCTGTCTGGTGTACCGTTCCATACGTGCCTGTGCCTGCATTATAGCCCGGAACATACTCGAGGTTGTAAGACCTGTGAGGGCATTTCTGCCAGGGGCAATACGACCAGCAGTGCTCTCCCGAGAACCCCTGGACATCCGCCTATGTGGTACTGTTCCAGGAATCCGTGTATGGCTGCTGTGAGGGGATGCAAGTGCCATGGGTACCACAGTATCCTGGTCAATGCCAACTGTATGCTGTCCCTCGGCTAAGTCCATTGGTGATGAGGGATGTATTGGCAGTATGAGTGTGCACATAGATGGGGTTGAACGCTGTGTACTGTCGATTGGCGGACCAGCGACAGACCCTGTCAAACCTGCCTGTGCCACAATACATGACTCATCATCTCCACTATTTGTGGCAGTGACTTCAGGTTCCCTGCTGCATTCAGCCACTCCAAACTCAGCACCTGTGAGAGGAAGACAGGAAACACACTTTACAATCTGTACATGATGTTAGCCCACATGCACACATGCACTCATGAACACATGAACACATGCACACATGCACACATGAACACATGAACACATGCACACATGCACACAAATACACTCCTCACTACGGCAGATACACACACACACCAGCAATCCAACACATACTCAATAGTGGGTGAAGGTGGGGGACAGTATCACAAGGCAAACAGTCACCTCACACATGTCAGCATGCAGAATATATGTTGCTCAAGACCATGCAGTACGAGTGGTTAGGCCCTATTTAATGACAGTATACATGGCTTTGATGCATGTGTGTAGTTGTTCAGTGATTGGCTACACCCTGGAACACAATGTGTACATGGACACAACATTGCTGTGCAAGTATTATCAGCTCTGCAATGTCTTGTGCAACATCACTCACAGGTATACATACCATGGCTGCATGTGTTATCTGTGTGACACATAGATTTCCATGTCTGATTACAGTGTCTGTGTCCATAGCAGATAATACTGGGCACAGGTGTAGCACATGCATGCTATGTACACACACGGGATGAGTGGTGCATGTAGATGTGAAGGAATCCAAATGCTCGACATGGCCATTGTGCAGTGGTTATGGTGAGTGTGGGACATATTGCAGATATGTTGGTGTCAGCCATCACATGGCATGCTGCATGACTGCAACATTAAACACCACACATACCCAATGTGTGTCATGTGACCTATACACCCAATAGCATTCCAGGACATATATGTGTCACTTTATACAGATGGCGACTGCTATGCATATTGTGTATACTGGCATATGTAAGCACACACACAACATGCTATGCATATTGTGTATAGGTGCAAACGTTTGCACACACACACAACATTGAGGTGCAAAGCAATGACTGCTATGTGTTGTACTGTGGTCACTGTAACTGGATGGGGTGTAGTACTATGAGCCATCATCATCATCATGCATCATGTGGTCACTCACAGCTACTAATGTGTGACAGACCACCGCCTAGCATGCTGTACCTGAACTGCAGTGCCGTGGCTATGTTCACAATTACACAGCCATTTTGTACATGGGTGTGTGGGTGCCCAATAGGGAGCATTGCCTAACATGACTGTGTTATGTGTTGAAGAGTGTTGCACAGCCCCATGATAGGCCTCTACCCCTGAGGTTTATCATGTGTGTGTGTGAATGACATGTGGGATACTGAAGTGTGACCTTACAGCAGGTGTGTGGTAACGCCATATGTAGCATGTTGAGGTGTACTGCATATGACAAACGTGTTATGTTGTGTACAGCTGTAGCAACTATGCCTATCCAATGTGCAGTACGGTGTTGCCACAACTGTGTCTGATGCTCTATGTATTGCATGTCATTGAGGCAGCTACTGACATTACTGAGCTGTGCAACGTCTTACAGCAAACATGCATGCATGCATTATGCGTAGGTGTGTTACGTGTACATGGCCTACACCTCACCTATGACATGCACATTTCATTACCAACATTGCAGTTATACCACAGTCACCAGCATGGATTGTCTGCCCTGCTGTCACACCAGAGGGACCAACAAGAATATGAGAGTTTGTCAGTGGCCACAACTGTGGCATTGCTACTGTGGGTTTGCTAAACTACAGTAGAACAACAGTCAACAGTCACAGGTGTACAGATAATATTCCAAATATCAGTATTGCACAACACTAGGCAGCACAACTGCTAAACACACAGTACACATCTCACATAGACATAATCTAACAATACAGGTAACTGTAGTCTACAGATAGGGCATGTTACCTGCACGCTCCATGTGAACATGCTGGGTGGCTCCGGCCTCCATGATGACACATGGCTGTGGGAGTTGCTGTTGTTGTCCAGGAGCCACCACACTTAGAAGCAGCTCCTCCACTCTGGTGAGGGGGGATGAATGGCCACCCCACCACCTGTGGCAAGCTGTTGTCTATGGATATCAGATGCACGCCGCCGGACATGTCTAATTAAATCACTGCAGTGATGGCGTACCTGCTCATATGTCTGGTTATGCATGCCTATGTCATTTACCTGATGAACAAGATCTTGCCACAGTGTAGTCCGCTCATGCTGGTGCTGGCTGCTTCTGGAAAACAACAGTGTGTAGTACTGCACCAGGCTTTGCTGGATCACCTCTTCCTCCTCTGCTGTGTAAGAAGGGTTATGTTGGTGGGCCATCAGGCTGAAAGAGAAATGAACAATATGTGTGAGTGAGTCCTGTGGCACACTTTACACCCTTAACCACAGATATCACTTCACTGCCATATATACCATCCGTTTGTCTGTCAGAGGATACACACGTTCAATACCGCATATTGGTTCTCAGGCCACAACTGACTAACAGTGCCTGGCACACTCTATATATCAAACCACTATACAACAATACCCGGCACACTGCTGTTTGTGACACAATGCACAACCTTGCCACAGGGGTGTATATCACACTAACGCATGAACAAAGATGTCATCCATTGCAATGAATGTAAAGTACAGTTAAAGTAGTACCAGTAAACCACCCTAGTCATTGATGCCATAGCCCTGCCTAACATATGTGCACAGTTGTTATTATAGATGGCATACTGCTGTAACAGAGTATATATGTTGCTAGATACACACGTATACCCTGTAACACACATATGATTGCGGCCATGGTACAAGCATAATTACACACACATCAGACAAACATGCAACACACTACTGTATGCCAACACAGATGAGCTTTACCTGTGTACCTTACAGTACTGTGTGCCATTACTTACAAACCCTGATGCCTGAGTTATATCCTCTGTGCAGACTACAGGAAACACACAAGACAGTGTTTCCAAGCAATGTGAACACACACCATACTGTGCTGTTTAGGCCTACAGCTTCAGGTAGTACTACAGTTCATATGGCAATCGGATTCACCAGCAGTACCACTCACTAAGCATACATGCATTGCTTTAGCCTACAATGGGACACCACAGTTGTCAACAAGGAACTACGTCACATCATATGCCATACTACTATGTCTGCCTAACAATAACATACACATCTTTTGCTGCCCTCACAGCTAGGATAGACACTACCATGTCAGATACAACTTCACACTATGCTGTCACACCTTTACAGACCTTGCACACATTCAGTGTTACACTTATTCAACCTCAAATAGCAGGTATTGCATTGAGTACATGTGTGAGTGCATAGTGTCATAGGTAGGTGGGATGCTATTGGCCCTATGGCCTACAGCAGCCTAGCCATATGTTACCCTGGCCTTTGCCACACATGTACTTTGATTTCACTTGCTCCTGTCAACCAGAACCACAGAGGGGATTCCTGGGTGTATTACCAATCTCCCAAACAATCATCAGGGGTATTTATGACAACTGCTAATGAGGAGCCTAGTTTGCTATTGCTAGGTGGTCTATTCCAGAGTATGGCATATCTCTGAGATAGGAACCTATCCCTCCAGCATGGGCTCTTTAGTGAGCTGACGAGGTTTAGGGCCCTAGAGCATGTAGCCCGGAGGGATTGTAATATGTTGCCATGGTGGCTGTCACACAGCTATGGGTCTGACATACCTTTGTATGTCCGCAGAGGTCACCTCAGTGTGGGCGGTATGCAATACAGTCTAGCTGTGGTTTTGTGAGTCAGTCTGCATAAGGCATCTGTTTGAGGCCAGTATTACCCTTTGTGATGTATGTCTGTGGCCTTTCCACTTGCTGTAGTTGTCATGTGAGGTACATACCACACGGGACATTGTGATGAGTAGAGGGGAACAGTGACCTATATTTCCCTAGATGACACACCTGTTGTCATGACACATACCACATAGACAGATTACAAGTCTAGTGTGGCACTGTGTTTATCAAAGGGGAGGCTACTGTCCACCTGTGTCCCATGTTCCCTTCTCACACCATCAGTGTTAGGTAGATTTCCACCTATGTGGTAGTTAATGGGTACAGTGTTTTGGAAGGAGGAATGGCACTGCAGTATCGGCACTTGTCTACAGTCCATGCTTTGGTCACCACACACCTGTTGCAGTACATATGACCCCGTTTCTCTCTCTCTCTATACATATACATATATATATATATATATATATATATATATATATATATATATATATATACATACATATATATATATATATATATATATACATATCCATACACATACATGTACACATCCATTGCTGTACATAAAGATGTACATATAGGCACATGTACAGTCCACCTTTCATGGTGGGGATATCACTTATGCGACAGTTGTGGGATGTACAGTTATGTGATTATATTGCACAGTGTTGTGCAGAATGCATTTTGGTGTCCTCAGCCTATGTAGCTTTAGCAGGCCTCACTTGCTGTAACACAGCAGATCTGACAAATCAGTCCCACAGCGTTTAACTACCACATGACATATATCAGCACTGCATGCTGTTTTCTATGCCTCACACTATGACCTACATAGATATATGCACATAACAACCTTCAACGACATATATGTGTCCACCCTTCACTAACAGTTGCAGTATGTCCCTTGCCCTATGCACATGTGCAGATACAGATAGATACGTACTGCTGCCACATATGGATGATTTGCAGTGTGTAGAGTACTCTTCAGGAACATCTACTACATGCTGGCACATACATATGAGTTACATACCTTACCTTTGTTGTCCCTGCTCCATCTGTTGTTACTGTGTTGTTTTTTTTTTTTGTTTGTTTTTTTTTTTTTTATTTTGGCTGTTTGTTTTGGGATTTCTCTGTCTGATTCTGTTTCTGTTTCTGTCTCATTTCTCTGTGTCTCTGTCTGTGTCTCTGTTTCTCTCTCGCTCTTGCTCTCTATCTCCCTGTTCCTGCAATGATATTATTGCATGTGTGGACAGCAGGTACAGCCTGCATTTCTAGGTATCTGCACATGTGCATGTGACAGCCTCTGCACCAATTGCTGCCCACCATTCAGTAATTGCATGCAGCCTGCTGTGTGGTGATTGCAGTACTCACTGTGATTGCAGCCCACTGCTATAAAAATGTTAGGTTAGGTAGGCATAGCCCTTTCAGCTTTCCAAGGTGGGGCCCATGCTTGTTTGCTCTGGACACCATTGTGTCAGTCAGAAAGTTGGTATATGTCTCTTATCTGAAGCTAGGGTTGTAGCCAGCGATATGTATGTTGTACTCAAACCTGAATGTTGCTGCTTCCAGTACACACTTCTCAGTGTAGACATGTACTCACCCCTCCAAATGCTAACACAGGATACATGGGCGTATGTACTTTCTTTCTGAATTAGACAATTAACTGCCATACAAATGTGGTTATTGCAATGTATTCCTGTGGCACATGCACTGTTTGTGTACTGCTATACTGTAATTATTAAGTTACTCACTTCTGAACAGTTTGTGGTTTGTTTGTGTTGACATTAGCACAGGCTGCTCAACACAACTGGACATATTTCACTACTGAGTATGGCTACCTACACCCTTGTTTTTGCCTGAATACACAGGTATGTCGTACATTTTGGGTAGGGGTGCAGAACTGCAAAGAGCATTATTTATTATTATGTGATGTTTATCTTGCTGAACATACAGGATTGCTGTGTACATGTTCATCTATCAAGGCAAGTAGTCTGTCTGCGTAGCTTCCACCTGTGGACATATCCAGATGGTAGCTAGAGGTTAGCCTATTATTCTTTGTCTGTGCACCACACCAGTCTTTTCAGCACTGGCACAATGGCATTGTCACAGTTGGTTGCTAGCAGTACATGGCTACAGCCTGTGATATTTCTGTGTTGTACTCCTACATAAGGGCATGCTTGTTGAACTCCTTCCAAAGCTATTTGCAGAGTGTGTAACTGCAGGAATGCTGATATGCCTGTGTGTTTCTGCCTCTGCCAGGCCTCAGATACTCTCAGGTATATATTTGAATGGCCTCAGTGAAAGGTACATATAAGTGAGATACACCTGCAATATATTACAGACATATTGCAGTTGAGACTTTCTTGGGAATCAGAGCATATGTATTACTACACTTTTTCTGATGTGCAAGCAGTGTCTACTCTCATCTATTGACATTATTCATTAAGTGTGATTCCCGACTTTTCTGCCTAATGTTAGTACTTTTCAGAGTAATTCAGAGGTGCACAGCTAACATTTGTTTACAAATCAGGGACATCCCTATAAAGCAGTCACAGTTGAGGAGTCTGACCTCTGCCCTTTTCAACTTTGCAAGTGTTTATCCTGGTCTGATACCGTGTGGTATTTGTAAGGTGCTACTGTAACATTATTCCCTGCTAGAATGGCTGGTTCTCTTTTCACAGTCATGTCATGCAATTCCACAACAACTGCTGGTAAAGGCCAACAGAACAGGATTTGTGTTATGCCATTCCTAATTTCCATTTCCTCATTGTAATGCATGACATATTTATTTCAGCACAAAGTTATTTGTATACCTGCTGTGGCTTAGTGGTAATTCAGGCAGTCTATTGTGTCAATGGTATGGGGTTCGAGACTGGCAGAGGTTTTTTCTTTTACTGCTGAGCAGAACAAGGGCCCTGACGTGGAGTGACTAAGGCACTTTTAAGCAGTTGCAAGTGGGTTTGTGCGATGCTTAGCAATGCTTAGCTAAGCGCACACATGCGCACACTCGCTTAAACCTGCTTACTACTGCTTAGCAGTGCTTACTCCCGCTAAGCTCCATGCTAATTTCTTTGAAAGAAAAGAAAATGGGGAGATAGGAAAGTGGTGAAAAAGGGGGCACAAAAAGGGACAGACAGTAGGTAAACAAGCTCAGGATGTGCAGGATGGGTGTAGGGAAGGTCCATAGCTGCCTATTTCTTTACCAGCAACAGCTGTGCATATGCAATAAATTTGGAGTGATATTTGAAACCTTCCACCCCTGGGAGAGGGGTGAGGACAACAAAGTATGTTGCACTGCCAATTAGAATTATCAGTTTCATGTCCAGCAGACATGTGTGCAAAATGGGCAGCTATGTATGGGGTGTAATTTTTATGTGGGTACAGATTACCCTTTTTTTTTTTTCAGGTGAGAGTGGAAAGTGAGGTACAGGAAGTAGGTATGTTTGGGGAGGTAGGTTAGGGAGGTTAACAGACAAGACAAACAAGACGCATACAAGGGTGGTGTATGACACATGGGGTGGGTGAACACAATTGATGGGGATGGATGTTTGGAAATCGCAAGCTCATGAGCCCACAGATGGTAACAGTGGAAATGAGATCCCCACCCATGGGCAGTCACCACTGCACCTTCACAGCCCTGAGGATGGCTGTGCTGGGGGCTGTGTAGGATGGGCAGACTCACCAGTGAGACGCGCCACTCTTGCCTTGAGCTGGCATAGGGGATCAGCGACTGAACGCTAGATCTCCCTACGCACCACAGCCCGGACCCTTCAAAGGGTGACAGGTGGCCCTTCTCCACCCATGCTTGCACTGGGGGTACAGGCCCCATCCCCTGCAGCTCTTCCACCCAAAGGTGGCACAAGACCAATGGAGGAGGGGAGCCCGGGCTGGGCACCAGACCTGCTGGTGCCAGGTGCACTCGCCAGCTGAGGAGGGACAGGTGGGTCCGCTGGGACCGGCCTTCCCATGCTATCTATGATTAGGTGTGTTTAATTACAACATAAACAACAGCATTCCAGATTAGTTGTAACAGCATGCAGTAATGTTCCCATTAACCCAACACACCAAGGTTCCAACAGTTGAACAGCAAGCATAACACATGCATATATTGAACGACAGTGGATATTCCAACAGCATGCAGGGATGATTGGTAGCAACAGGCCACCATGACTGTGGTGTTTGAACAGGGCACATGCATCAAAGTGAATGCAAATATTTATAGAACAATAGGACATATGTCCAAACAAATATTTGAGATTACACATATCCATTGAGGTGTGGAATTGCATGGTTTATGCACATACAGTAGGGTGTAGAAAGAAACCTCAATTAACATCTTATAAGTACTTTTAGTCTACACTACATTCCTAGTGACTGCAAGTGTATATCCCCTACATGTATTATTACACTTGCCAACATGCATTAGGCTATGTAATGGGTTTGGCTAGTTCAATATATACCTGACCTATATCTGACATACTAACTGTCCAAGATGCAGATGTTACTGCTACATATTTCTTGATTTCATTTATATTTATTTATCTACATATCTGGATGTTTTCACATGACATTTTCACTTCAATTTGTACAGAACCCTGCATTTCTTGAAGCACACTCACATTTCTGGGGAACAAATTAACATGCTACTCGTGTGCCAGATTTACTTATGCATGCCAGCCAGTAACTGACTGTTGAGGACTGTATATATGCTTCACAGCTACTAGCACTTCCATCATCCACTTTAGATGGGACTGCACAACGCTGGGTTGCCAGCACTTATTAAAACAATACTATTTGTATAATGCAAGGGTACAACAACATTTCAAAGTAAGTGACACAGACATACTCCGGGTTTTATACCTTTATTAATTACATTACACACTTTTCCACAGGCTCGCTCCTTTAGTTGATATAACAGTGCATATGGAAGACATATTCAAGACATATTATACCTTTATTAATAGGTTAGAACACTCTTTTTCTGGCTCGCTCACTTATTTTATATGACAGTACCTGCAGAAATATTATTCCGGACATATTTTACCTTTCTTAATGGGTTACTACACTCTTTTTTTCTGGATCTCTGACTTTTTTATATGACAGTACATGCAGAGACTTATTCAGGGCATTTTATGGTTGTGTTATTGGACTACAACACTTTCTTTCATGCTTTCTCCCCTATTTTAAATAACAATACATGCAGAATAATCACTAACCTGCCTGGTGGCACAGCCTTAGCAGCCTATCTGCATAGGCTTGCTGATTCGCAGCACGGTCACCTGCAGCTGTGAAGTAAATGAAGGGATATTGAGACATACCTATCCATTATACAGAATCAATTATCAATTCTTACATACTGCATTCCATGGCTACCTACTCAGTTGTAGGGCATCTTGCATCCCACAGGCCTCCTGTATCCATTGGTTCAGGCGGTCCTGCTTCCGTCTCTTTGGGTCTGCATGGTGGTGACGGACCTGCTCACCAGTCCAAGGAATGCCTGTGGCACTGTTGAGGTCATGAACTAACCAGTTCCGAGCCTCTGCCTTGTACTCCGTCCCTTGGAACTGACCCTGCAGGAGTCTTGACTCATGACAGTGGACAAGGAGCCAAACCATGTATTTCGACTCCTACATGCCCCAACATTGCACTCAGAAGCATGTACTCTCTCCAGCACCAGCCATTCTAACTGCAGATGTGAGCTACAATCAGTTATAGCAAGTATTCCCGCCTATGAGGCTTATATATGCCGGATTTCCCACACTTTTTTGTGATTGGCAGTTTTTGAAAATTCTCGGCTGACTGCAGATCTGCTTAGCAATGGTTAATCTACCATTTCTAAGTATATGTATGTTAACAGTGGCTGTTTCTTCTAAGCTGTCATGGCTTAGTGGTTCAGTACTTTGACTATGGTGCACAGAATCCTGGGTTTGAACCTTGTCATTAATTTTATTTTAATAGTGTCCAGACGGGCTAGGGGGGGGTGGCTGTGTTTGAGCAACTTTGCTCTATGTTGCTCCACGTTGCCCTACGGTGCCCTGGTTGGCACGGCGCACATGTCCGCACAAACAGATTGTGCTGGTTAAAGTGCTACTTAACTATGGGCAACTCTATTGCGCTGGGTAAAGTGCTATTTAACTCTGGGCAACTCTATTGCACTGGGTACAGTGCTATTTAACTCTGGGCAACTCTCATTGCACTGGGTAAAGTGCTATTTAACTCTGGGCAACTCCATTGCGCTGGTAAAGCGCTGCTTAACTGCGGGCAATTATATATCAGGATCCTTTAAAAATATATATTTTCTTCACTGATACATAAGCCATTTCACTGCTTTTTACTAATATTTTAATCATATATGTCAGGTATTATTTCATATACTGATTTAAAACATAAATAAGAAGGGGAGTGGTGGGCCTACGAACCGTGAACACCTCCTCTTTGTGTGAACGTTCTACCATTATGCTATTGCTATTTGGTGTGATTTGCATAAACATTCTTTCTTATGCTCTTCCATGCCTGAATTGCTAACTGCAGCTAAGCAATGGGCACACCTGCGCACACACGCACAACTACGGGCAGCTATTTGGGAATTTAAAAAAATAAAATTAATGTTTTACTTTTTATAATTGTGATGGGGGTTTACAATGTCAGGGAGTGTGGTGTTGGGTGCAAGGACATTTAAGCGGACTTGCTCTTGTGTGTTTTCATTTTACTTTTCAAACCCTTGCAGGGGCGTGGACATTTAGACTGCTCGGCAGTCGGACACGCCCCCTGCTTTTCTACACGGTTCGTGTAGAACTTACGGTTGAGTCAGTATGCCCTCATGAATATTCATGTAACGCTGACATCGTACCATTCAACTGCAGCCTCCAAGTAAGACTTATTAAGTCTTACACGGAAGATTTGTGAATCTGGGGGAATGTGTCAGCCTGCACACAAATTGTTCCAGCAATTCAATTAATACTGTTTCATGTCTTACAGCATATTCAGTATTGGCATACCAAAGGAAAGGAGAGGAACACAGCATGTAAACCAAAAGGCCCATGGTAAGTGAGAGCATAGCAGGACATCCTGTGGTACTACAGTAATGTCTGCTTTATGGCAAAAGATGCACAGATATATGCCTCGATAGATATAATGTTGAACTAAATGGCTACTACATGAAAGTCACAAGAAATACTGATTGAACTCAAAGACCATACTTACATAACTGAGGGACCTTCGAAACTTTGATGAGTTTCACACACGACATCAGTTGAAAACTCTCAGAAGGAGCCACACATTGAAGAAGTACCTCATCATAGCCTGTATCTGCTCTCTAAACACATCCTGGACAACCTCTTCCATCTAGTCCCTGAAGTCCTCTGCATGTGGTAAGGCATGTCGGAGATGTGTGGCTGGAACAACAGTGCGTGATGATCCTGGGGCCACTGGGGCTGCCAGTTCTTCTTCTTCTTCAGAATCTAGTCTGTCTAATAGGGTTTGAGCCCATTGTTTAAAGTGCTGTCTTTCTATAGGATGGCTTGCAGAAGTACAAAATCATTGTTGTGCAATAATTTGCTGCTATCACTATGCAATGCAATGTAATAATGGATTGTGACCATACCATCTGTGCTGTTAAACACCAATCCAGCTAACTAAATGAAAGCTGTATCTCAAAAGACAGACACATGTTGGCTAGGAAATAATGAAATATTTATTCCAACAGACAAGGTTAAGCACTTTTGTCTCCAAAATTACCAAGACTTTATCGGAGCCTAAGATAATGTTACCCAAAAACTCATCAATTTATAATTAAAATGAGTTACCCTGTGATCATATTGTTAGGACATTTAAAGGTACATCAATAAAATATTTGATGCAAATATTTACAAACACAAGAATAAATACAACAAAAACAACATAAATATGTATAATAATAATAATATATTTATTAAGCTAGTGAGTGTAAAATTGAAATTTGATTTATTTAAAATACCTGTAACAGTGCCTAAGATCAAAAGTCATTCATAATTTAACTTACCTTATTTAGTTAGTTAGTTAGTTAGTTAGTTAATTAGTTAGTTAGTTAGTTGTCTTTTGTTGACCAGGTTAGTTCAACTGGGCTAATGACCCATTTTCAGTGGAGATCTAAGGAGAAAAGCTTCACACACAAAAAAATATATATATAATATGTTAACTACAGAAGAAATACTAACAAGATATAACAACAGACGTACATGCAATATACAACTGAACAAATACAAAATGAAGAAAATACAGAAGATAGAATATGAGATATATACAAAACATCAAAAAATAATTATTTTCATATTAACATAACAAATAAACCAGAAACATCCCTGTTTAAAACTTCTAGGATTGAATAGATAGGAAAAGAAAAAAAAGTATTAATACCGAGGTAGAAACAGAGAGACAGAGAAGCTTAAATGAGTCTTAAGTAAGGAAATGAGAAGTAAGAGAGAAGCAAGAAGTTTGTTTTGGAGAAAAAAATTGTGAAATAAAGTATACAACTGCTTAGATGAATGAGAGAGGTTGTTCAATTATTTGTTATGTTTTCCTAAGAAAAGGAAAGCATATTAAGGGCATATTAAGGGAGTATGAGTTAGATAGGGTGGTAGCAAGAGCAGGAAGGTGAATTAGCAAGGTAGTTATTTTAGTTCTTTTTTGAAGAGCAAGGCAGATTTCATAGATCATATATTACTGGGAAGTTTGTTTCAAATATGGGGTATTGAGCACTTATAGAGCAATCTGTGATTTGATTTGTTTGGTTTGTAGGTGTCGACTAGGAATTGTTCTGAGCTATGGAGAGGACATGAAGGTGTATAGAGGAATATAAGAGTGGATAGAGAGGCAACGTTTGATGGTTTGTTAAATAGTGAATGGGCCATTTGTAGCTGAGATAGTTGGAGTAGTTGAGGGAATTCAAGCCAATGTAATTGTTTAAGAGTGAGGCATTGGTGAGATTTGTAAGGGAGGTTACAGTCAAATCTAGCAATTTGGTTGTAAGTTGTTCAAGTTTGGCTATAAGGTTGGCTTGGAGGTAGGTAAATATAGCGGATGAGTAGAGTAGGCAGTGGAGGAGGTAGGCTTGGGCAAGAGAAGTTCTTGGGGAAGTGAATAGATATTTTTAATTTCTGTACAGTAGACCAAGTTTTTGATTTTTTTATGCAATGTTGGATGTGAAAGCCACATTTTAGTTGGCTGTCATTACCTAGGAGATTAGTATGGCAGTCGGTATGAATGATAGTGTTGTCCAGGTAAGAGATCCAGAAGGAGGCATTAAGCCTGGACATAGATTTAGGAAGGAAAATAAGTAATTTAGTTTTTTAGGGTTAAGGATGAGTTGATTGTTAATCAGCCAGTGTTCAATGGTGTTGAAATAGCCTATGAGTGAAGGTGTGGAGTTCAGTGAGGTTATCAGAACAGGTAACAAGAGTAGAATCATCTGCATACTGTATCAGTGAAGATGTGCAGCAGGCAGAGTGTAGATTATTTGTAAAGATATTAAAAAGTAAATGCCCTAAGATAGACAGATGGGAAGGGAGAGCAGGAAGTTTGCTATCTAACAGACTGTAGTCTGTTGTTAAGATAGCTAGAGAACCAGAGAATAGTGGAGGAGGAGAGATTGGGGTTGGATATTTTAGATAGAAGCTTAGGGTGGGAGATGGTGTCAAATGCCTTGGAAAGGTCCAGGAAAAGATATGACATCAATTTATTGCTGTCTCTAGCCTCAACAGCAGACTGGATGAAGGATAGAAGGGCTGTGTAGGTGCTGTAATGGGGCCTGAAGCCATGTTAAGAGCGGGTCAAAAGGTTTTCCTGTAATAGGTATCTGAGAAGTTGTCTGAATGCATTTCTCTAGTATTTTTGAGAGAAGAAGAGCATGGCTATGGGTCAAAAATTGGAGGAATCCATGGAGTTACCTCTTTTCTGAAGGAGAATAGTATAGAGAGATTTCCAGATGTCAGAGACAGTGGATTCTTTGATAGTGCAGTTTATAAGGATGAAAATGGGATATGCAATAGTATTAGCTGCAAGTTTGAGACATTGTGAGGGTAGGTTGTCAAAGGAGAGAGAACATGGTTTAACTTTCAGTAAGAGGGATTTTATATAGGCAGTGCAGATGTTTTTTAGGGAAAAAGGCAGTGGGGAGGCAGGTGCTGGGGGTGGTGGGGGAATTGTGTTTCATTTTGGTCAGGGGGTGTTAGTTTACAGATGGATTCTATGAAGTAAGTGTTATGTAAAGTGGCAGTTTAAAGTGGTGTTTTATTGGGGAAAGGGTTCAGAGTAGTAAGCTTCTCTGGGTGCAGGATCTTGTTCATGATGTTCCAAATTTTTTAGGATTTGAGTGGTAGGTGATTGGGCTTCCTGACAGTTTCTTTTCTTGTCCTGAATAATGTATTTTTATGTGAGGCTTCTAAGCTCTTTGAATTTAAGGAGGAGAGAGGAGGATTTTAATTTTAACCATTGCTTCCAAGTCTCTAAGTTTCATTAGGGAGAGGGTGTGTTTGGTGAGCCAGGGAGTGGGATTTGTTTTGACTCTAATTTCTAACAGGTGATAGGGTGTTTAGTATGTTAAGGAATGTATTGTTGAAGTCAAGAACAGTATAATTTAGAGGAAGGTCATAGCGGTGTGACCAGTTATCTAGAGAGGTGTTTTTTAAAGGTTTCCTTATTAAAGCTAGTCAGATTGTGGCATTCTGTATAAAGGTAGGTTTTGCTGGTGAGGGAGGGCAGCCTTTGAATGAAGGTAGGGAGGTGGTCACTTAACGAGTCAGGTAAAGTGGTAGGATTGTGGTAGTGATTAGGGTCAGATGTTAGTATCCAATTTAGAGTTGAGGAAGTGCTTTTGTTAATAAGGATGGGAGTTGTGATAAGATGACTGAAATTGTAGAGGCTGATACTAAGAGTAGGATAATTTATTGACAGTTTATTCCAATCAATGTTGCTGTCTCCTGGTATGATTGTCTCATAGGGCAAATGATGGAAGATCCAGGATAGAATGGATTCTAGAATAGGTATATTATTTCCAGGAGGAATATATGTGGCAACAATAGCAATTTTTTGTGTGGGTTAAGTTGACAGTTGAGAATAAGCTCAGTTGGTTGAAGGTCAGGGAGGGGAAAGGAAATGGGGGAGTAGTTAAGTAGCTCTGAATACAGGATAACAACAATTCCTCCTTTTTTGGATAGTCTGTCCTGATGGAAGATGTTAGAGCCAGGGGTTAGGATTTCAGAATTTGAGATATGAGGTTTGAGCCAAGTTTCTGAAAGTGTTAAAATGATGGGCTATCCAAGCATGTAATTCCATTATTTTATTGGTTATACTTTGTAGGTTTATGGAATAGATAGATATGTGTTTCATTAGAGAGGAGGGGTGCTGATTTACTGTAGGTGAGTTGGTGGCAGTGGGGGCAGTGGTAGGGAATGGGCTAGGATTTGGGTGGATGTCTCCATTTAGCAGGAGGGTTGAAAGAAGATTAGATTTAGTGCAATATAAGTAGTGGTTAGAGGATTTTAGCTTATATTTGGGAATAGATACAATATGGCTGAAATGTTTTATTTTGTAAAACTGGATGGGGAGGTATTACAGAGTGAGGAAGAGATTAGGAAAGGTAGGATAATATTGGAAGATGGAATATCTTGCAAAAGAGTGGGAGGTGGTGACAAATAGAATAGTTTAGTGTGATAAGAAGATAAGCATGAAAGGATGAGGGGAAGCGGGTAGGAGGAAGTTCACTAGCATCCTGTGATATGATATGGGTGAAACAGGTGGATGAGAGACTGCAGTGATAACAGAAGGGAATGCATACCACTACATGTACATGTGTGTTGGTCCTACATTCCTGTCATGTAGCCATGTTTGTTTGCATTGCAATTGGTGGACATGTGTGATGACATACATGACACATGGACTGTTGTTTGATATGATAGTTGTCATGGGTAACTAGTACAGAGGGAATGATACCTCAGTCAACATTGCTACCTTATGTACTATTAGCATTCAACAGCCATGGACTTACCTTCCATGTGCATGCTTGTGATTGCTGTAGCCACTTCTCTGCACAGAGGACAGCAAAAGCTATGCTATGTACATGTGTTTTGTGTGTGTGTGTGTGTGTGTGTGTGTGTGTGGGGGGGGGGGCATGTACATATCCACGGCAATTACATGTATGTCATATCCAAACATGAGTGTTTTTTGGTGTACAGCAACAGTCATCAGTTACAGCTGTATAAGACCCAGGGCCCCTGTTATGTGTAGAGCCAACCTGGTTATGAACAGTGGTATCATTGCATTGCATAACACATGATGGAACCCTGTCAGTACATGTGTAGTCTGCACAGTTGCTGTAGACCTATGTACAGTCCACTGGTCATGAGTAACATGGTGTTGTAGTAATGTATGGGTGTGTGTTGCTGGTCCAAGGACATGGTGATGTCTGAAGGCTACATAGTAGAATGCAGCATTTACCACTGTGATCTGCAGCTGAGACATCTGTGATGGCTCTTGAATGTGTACTGGTCAGTACATGTGAGTGGCTTTCATGTACGTGGGGACACTAACACCTGGAGCGGTCCATCATGGTCTCATGGCCCACATGTCTGTATCTGAGGTATACGGTGGTAGTGCTATTGTGCACAACTGTGCCATATGCCAGGTATTCCTCACTGCAGAGATGTCCGTATTCCCCATTGTTGGATCTGGATTGTCAGCTGTGATTACGAATGCTACACATCTAGCACTGACGACCGGTGTCAGATATATGTAGTGCAGTGTTCGTGCTAACAATGTTCACTATCAACACACTGTGCCCTTCTGTGTTTAGAATCCATGTCCATACAAGACAGCCCTTCGCTACTACTAAGTATGTGAGCATGCCCAGTACACTGTTGTGTAGATGGACACATAGTACATTCTAAACGGACGTGTGCTACTAAGTGTGTGAGCATGGCCAGTGACACCTTGTGTCAGTTATGCGCCTCTGTGTATGGGCATGACCATTGAAATCCTTTATAGTGATGGTGGTCATCCAGGCAACAGATGTCCATACCCCACATCAGGATGGATTCCTACATTGAACACACTGGTTGACTGTCTTGAAAAGTGTACTGTCTGTGGAGCATCTCGTATCTATACAGTGTTGTAATAGTGCTCCATAGATAGGCAGTCGTCCCGCTCACACCAGCTGCTTGGTGACAGAGTAATGCTTTTAGACTGCTCACTCTTCATACATTCCCTATCGGCATCTTTGCCTTTGCTGAAGATGTCATCCACCTAGAAGTAAGCCTCTGGGAGTGCTGTGTTCCAGTAATCTCAGTAGCACATTCTGTAACTGCATAATGCTGTAGTGTGATAAGGTAGCTAGGTGAATATTTGAATCCCAGCCCTGCCAAGTGTGTGTGTGTGTATGTGTTTCCAACTGCCTGGGGACAGAGTAATGCTTTTAGACTTCTCACTCTCCATACATTCCCTATCGGCATCTTTGCCTTTGCTGATGATGTCACCTACCTAGAAGTATGCCTCTGGGAGTGCTGTGTTCCAGTAAACTCGGTAGCTCATTCTGTAAATGCGTAATACTGTAGTGTGATAAGGTAGTCAGACAGTAAGTTCTATGTTCCACTCCCAGCCCTGCCACGTGTTTGTGTGCTTCTAGCTGCCTGGGGACCGAATAATGTTTTTAGATGGCTCACTCTCTGTACACTCCCTATCGGCGTCTTTGCCTTTACTGATGATGTCACCCACCTAGAAGTCTGCCTCTGGGAATAGCGTGACCAGAAAACTTGGTAGCGTGTTCTGTAACTGCATAATGCTGTAGTGTGATAAGGTAATTAGGTAGTACATTCTATGTTCTAATCCCAGCCCTGCCGTGTGTGTGTGTGTTTCCACCTGCCTGAGGACAGAATAATGTTTTTAGATGGCTCTCTCTCCGTACACTCCCTATCGGTGTCTTTGCCTTTACTGATGATGTCACCCACCTAGAAGTCTGCCTCTGAGAATGGTGTGATCCAGTAAACTCAGTAGTGCATTCTGTAACTGGGTAATGCTGTAGTGTGATAAGGTAGTAGTCAGGCAGCTCTATGTTCTTTTCCCAGCCCTGCCGTGTGTATGTTACCAGCTTCCTCTTCCTGGGGACAAAATAATGTTTTTAGACAGCTCACTCTCCGTGCACTTCCTATCGACGTCTTTGCCTTTGCTGATGATGTCACCCACCCAGAAGTATGCCTCTGGGAGTACTGTGACACTGAAACTCAGTAGCACATTCCGTTATTGCGTAATGCTGTAGTGAGGT
The DNA here is from genome assembly GCF_019279795.1 of Protopterus annectens. Taxonomy (NCBI): domain Eukaryota; kingdom Metazoa; phylum Chordata; order Ceratodontiformes; family Protopteridae; genus Protopterus; species Protopterus annectens. Next base: position 990,473,699 of record NC_056735.1, on the reverse strand, counting down.
AGAATAGACAAGTAGGTGATCGATTCCAAGGCATGGCAGGTGTGTGTGTTTGGCAGTTATACCTTATGTGTTGGTATCTTTGGGTGGCTAGCTGCAGGATGTGTTCAGTGTGTTTTGTTGCTGACTTATATAGTGTCCACAGCCCACATAATCTGCCAAGACACAGGGTTGTCAACACATACATTCGCCAATAGGTCTGGTGAGTAAATGTTAGCAGCCCTACTCTTACCCTTAATACATTCTGACCCGTGTGACGCAACAAAACACACATGCCTTGATAGCAACAACACTACATGATGCAGGTGGCACATGTAGTTTCCTTTTCATTCCTGTCTAATGCTTTGCTGTCATGTGGTCCGCTGCTGTGATATAAATGCAATATCTACATATGTGTGTATATGTATATGTGTGTATGTATGTATGTATATATATATATATATATATATATATATATATATATATATATATATGTATACATATAATATATATGATATATGTAGATATAGAGAGATAGACATAGAGATATACATATATGTCTGGGGACATCAGCACTATTGAATGTTTGTGCCAGATGATCTGTACGTGATAACCTCGGATGCATGTAAATCTGCCATGGCGTAGTGGTAATGCACATCATCTGTTGTGTGCAGGGTCCCGGGTTGTAGTTGTGTAGACACTAGTTATTTTGTTGCTGGGAAGGCCATGGGACATTGAATACGGTGATAGTAAGGCACCTGTTACCAGTTGTGTATGGATCTGAGTGACACTAAGCAGTGGTTATTAATTTGGAGGTTCGGTATGGGTCATATAACTATTCATTAGAAGACTATACTATGCAGATGAGGTTGACAATAGTGTATCCTATTTATCCCCAGGGTGTGATGCAGATTCCTGGAGTGTATGTGTGTAGATAGCTGGGTTCAGGGCTCGAATATAGTTGACAGCATGGGAGGGGAGTCTGGCATACTGTACGTACATTGCACACCTGGGCCTCGGGAGTGCTCCTGCCTTAGCACGCCTAAGCTAGGGGTGTGTCTATATCTGCCTGGTGACATTGGGAGGGACAAAAGCAGTAGTGGGGTAGTCAGTGTGAACAGGCTGCACAAACAGGTGATGATCAGCACAATCAGTAGATTACATGGCCAGCCCACACCTGAACAGTACGGTAATGTGAGCAAGCAGCATACACACAGGTTTCTTCTGCACTCTACACCACCGGTGTATACCTGCGGGGACATTTCACAACACAGTCTCACCAAATGAGAAGGGCTGCAGCAGGCAACATAGACCAACATGTGCAGGAGGCTGAGGGCAGTGAGGATGTGTGTGCTGCTGAACAACCCTTACTGGGGTGACATAAGACTTTATAGACCCAGGGTGACTTACCAGGGGGTACATGAGCTGGGGATGGTGGAGCACTATGGGGTGGACAGAGACCTCTTATAGCGGCTTGTTGACCTGTTCTTGCCACACCTGACACATCAAACAGGCCGAGGGAAACCCATCACAGTGGATACCATGGTATGTGTTGGCTTAGGTATACTAGCCACAGGTACCTCCCACAGCACAACTGGGGATATCATGGGGATCTCACAGGCATCTGCATCCAGAGTATTGCACCAGTTCACAGACGCCATGACAAAACATGCTAGTGAGCACGTACATGTTCTCAACACACGTGATTAGTAGACCAGCAATATGCATCTCTTCAACCACTTGGCTGACTACCCTGGGGTACTGGGTGCTATAGCCTGCACACACGTTCACATCAAAGGAACACCCAGTGAGCAGGGTAGGGCCTACTTTCACTGCAGGGGCATACCCTCCAACAGCTAGGCCATATGCAATGGCCAGGGCATTAGGTTGAATGTGTGCGCTGTCTGCCCTGGAAGCTATGATGATTCCGATATATGGAGTCTGACACAGCTGTACCACACCTTTGCCAATATGGACATCCCCTACAGTCTCCTAGTGGGGGATGCAGGGTAACCACTGGTGTCGTGGCTGATGACACCCATTAGCAATGCACACACACCTGAACACTCACACCATAATGAGGCAGATGCACAGGCAAGACATATAATTGAGCATGTGTTTGGGATGCTCAGGTCACAGTTCTGGTGTCTGGACACTTCCGGTGCAGCCCAGCAGTATTCACTAGGTACATGCACAGAGATTGTTATGGTATTTGCTATGCTACACAATCTGATCCTGCAGTAACAGTTGCAGCAGGAACAGCATGGGGCAGGGCCACGTGGCCCAACACCACTGCCAAAGCCTGTACAGGCACAGTGTGACTTGGCGAAGGAACTACCTGAGCAGGGCCCAGTCGACGACAGGGCTGTGCACAGTATGACCTGCCCTTGGCAAAGAGACAACGCAAGGCATATGCACTGACACAGTAGGTACCCAGGGATTTCACCCTCTTTGACCCGCACACAGTACAATGGATGCCAAACATTACACTACCTGTGCTCGGCCATGTATAGGAGGTGCACTGTGTGCATCTGACATAGGCAGCCCTCCAGCACTGTACTCAGGTCTGGAACACCCCCAGGGTACATCTATCGACCTAACAATTGGCAGTTGTATTAGACCAGTTGCTATGGTATGTATGTGAGCATACAAGAGACTTTGGTGGCCGAATGTTAGGGCAGCAGACAGTACACTTCCATAGTTGCGCAATGACATCTGTAGCACATACATGGGTCACAATGGTAGCCAGTAGTACACAGGGTGTCCTAGCCCACTGCAGATTATGGGCAGAACATCATGTGTGTCCATACAGCCCACACACGTTTCATGCAGATGGACAGGTGTGGACCAATACAGACAAATGATATACAATGTCCTATGGATATGCCCAATGAATGAATGACACCAACCCCCAGAGACACACACAGACTACAGCAGGCAAGACAGTTTGATGTTGGTTGTGAAAGCTAGGACGTCCAACACCACTATGCTGGTATTTAAAGCTGGGATCTGATGTACACTGGTATCCCTCCAAACAGCAATTTCGGTAGGTCCACACTCTGACATGGAGTACCTGGCATACCAGTACAGTAGTGGCAGATGTGTACAACTGTCAGCTGTGCCCCCCGTCCAACATACATATGTGAGAGTCACGTGCGCCACCCCCGGTGCTGTGTAGGACTGTGGATGCAGTTGGATGCCCCCCACGCTATGCAGAAATGTAGCAACTGTCAATGCCACATGACCATTAGCTACCCTGCAGACACAGCATGATACCTGTCTGTGTAGAACGAAGGGGTCAGCAACAGGGTACTGACTATCTGGACATGTGACACATGCGATGCAGTTGACCATACTTGGCATGCTCACACACATGACAGTATGAAGGTAATGTCAGTCGACAACATGCGTAACAGTCATACTGGGCATGCTCACACACTGAAACACAGGACGGCCAGGCCTGCAAACACCAGTGGTCTGGACATATCTACCAGTACATTGCTATACTGTTGGATGACTGTGCTGTATGGTGTGTGTGTGGTCTATTGTCTGTACATATGCCATGGTGTATTGTTAATTCACATGAGCTATGTGCGCAGGGTACTGCTACCAACATGTGAATAGGATGGTTCTTTGTTTGCAGACAGAACGACGCCTTTGGATACGGAGTGGGTAAGGCACATTCCAGCAGGTGGGAGCAGTTGTGCGTGGGTTTGCACAGTGTTAAGCACTGCTGACCTCTGGTTACAGCACCTTATACCTGTTTAGAATCCACATTTCTTTGACAGTGCACTACTGGCATACTGGTAGATAAACACACTTACACCCGCTCGCTCGCCGACATTTGTGCTTTCATTTGTCACTCACGCTGGGTGTGTGCGATCCCTTGTGATGCATATTACATCGGACTACATGACTACAGTATTGGGTATGTCTAACCATTTGGCGACGGCAGGCGTTCGACTGTATGGACTCTGTGGCCTGTCCAGTGACATAATCGTATTATATGCGTGTTCCTCATATGATCTGCTCCCATCTGCCTGATACATGGAAACCGATACTCTGCAATGCTGACATGTGAATGTTATTTTGTTAATGCAGCTGTCCGTCGGGTCATGCTACCGCATACCTACTGTACTTTTTCCACCTTTCAGATTTCATGACAGGAGACTGTAGGAGTAACACCTTTCCCACTTTGCATGGGACAGTCCCTCATTAGGCATATGTCATGTGACAATACTCTAGCCATTGCAACTGTCCTGATTAGGGGACATTCTCATATTCTACGTGTCTGTAATAGTTGCTTGTTACAGGTCTTGTATACCTGATATGTCGATATGTTATATGAACTAGCATAAGCAACTTGACTGTTGCTAGACTACGCTTTGATTTCTGCTATGTATATTTCTGTACTATACATTGCTGTAGGTATGTTCTGCCCTGGTACGTCTGACATTTCTACAGAGCAGGTCCCACTTTGGCCATTCAGAATGGTGGCAGCCCTATAGGTCCTATATGTAGAGCTATCACATGTGTCAAGGCAACACATACCAACAGCCAGTAGTAAACTGTCTACCTCAACGGTTTGCATACATTAAGGTTATTCTTGAAGCATTATAATTGCTAATACTGTTTCCTATTACATATAGCTGTTTCTGATACAACAAATTAATTTCTGACACCTCTACACACAATATATGGCCTCCTTTCCCGAACTCACAGGCCATATTCCATAACATTCATTTTGCAGAACACAACTGCCCAGACGGGTGTGTCCCTCAAAGGCATATGGGTGGTAAACCTCATCTATTATGCTATCATCTACCTAAGGTGGTCAGCAAATTGTGCACTTTCCGTCACTAGCAGACCTCACATACCAATGGGGGAGAATGATCACTGTATCAGGAACACTGCATAACACCCTGTGGGACACATTTAGATGATTGGCTCTATTAACCAGACACATTGACAGTCACAGAGCATATGTATTCATTCACGTTTGTTGTGGTACATGCTGTTTATGACTCATACATGTTGTCATCAGTCATTACCTGTATTCTGCCACCTGTCCACCTAATATCACTTGTTCTGGAAGTGTTTAGTTGGACTTTGTTACATTCTGATTCATAACTATGGACGTCCATGCTAGTCGGGTACATGGCACTGATATGGTCCCTAAGTATTCCCCCGATGGTTTACAGACTATCCAGTAGATGTGCTCTTCAAGTATGGGGGGTATAGGCATCTGCTATGGCCACATAGTAATATTAATGACTTCCACTGGGCGGGCCTACTACATCTCTGCCAACCAGCACCTGCACACTTAAGCCCATTATTGCATACCCATGGTTCACCTACCTGGCACCCCTCTACAGCACTCATGACAAATACTTACTGTGAGTGCAGCTGGGGTATGAGCACACCCCTACACATTGCCCAGTCTCCCAATCTCTGGACACATGTTGTACGTTTTGTCAACTCATGTGTTATTACACTTGCACAACCTACAGTTCATTGTACAGCTACATCCTGCTTGCGTCAATCACTATACGTTGCCTGTAGAGTGAATTTTTGGTGTCCCGCAAGGGACCCCGTTATCCATGTTTAAAGTGTAGACCTTGCAGATCTCTCCCACTGTTACTTTCCTGCTGGTGGTTTGGAATGCAGTGGTGTATTTACCTTTATTGCGTGTCTGTATGTCTGACCGGCATAGCTAGGTGGTGTGGGAGGTAAAACTTTTATCATGCATTCATTTTCAATAAACGCTTGTGATTATTACTGGGCTGACCGGTGTTTCGTACTCTTCAACAGTGCTTTTTGATTGTTTATTGGTAATATTTGCACTGGTTTCTTCCTTATTTGGATTATATATCAATACCTGTTGTATGTGTGTGTATGTGTGTATATATATATATATATATATATATATATATATATATATATATATATATATATATATATATATATATCTTTGTGTATATATATATATATATCTTTGTGTGTATATATATATATATATATATATATATGTGTGTGTGTGTGTGTATATAAATATATATATTTATATGTATATATATTTTTATCTATATATACATCCGTGTGTCTGTTAACCAATACATTTCCCAGACATAGACACTTACACATGCGTATTGGGTTTTATCTCTGCTTCAACAGCATACTATTGCCTTAGTCATTATGACACCGACACTTCACTCCGGTGAACTTGTGATCAGTATAGTGCACGTTATACAGCGGATAGATGTCGCACGTTTTTCATGTCTGGGGTACCGCTGATAAGTGTGATGTGATACAGTGTCATTTGACCTATTACTCGTATGCGCAGCCTATTATTCCTGCTACTGTGTTTGTTTCTGTGCACATTCATATTATTAATGTTAATAGAATGAGTGCTTGTGTTACAGAGATTGTATGTCAGCATATTGATGTCTGCATGTAGTTGTGTCTTTCCGCTTTTCCCGGTTTGGGGTTGTCACAGCAGAACTCCGTTCTGCTCATGATTGGCAGATAGGTTTTACGTGCTGGGCTGCCAGCCCTGATGCACAACCTCTGATGATGATACGCCCATTCACGCATGTCTCCACACAGACGATGCTCTATCTGGGAATCGCAACTGCGTACTAGCTGACCTCCATGGGCCACTCCATTGCAACCGGCGCAACATACCCTAGCACTCCTGTGTCCATAATCACATATCCATAGTTTCTCCAGTACACCCGTGTTGAGTTTCCACTCATAACAGCCATTATCCACCTGATATCACAGCCATGACGCACCTTTACACATTGCCCTCTCCAGAGCGTTGGGGCCCTACACACATTTTGTACCACCTCGTGTATTCACAGGGTCTCCCTCCATTCATATTTGCACATATGTGCCTTTCCTGGTGTTATGGATTATGAATGATTTGCGGGTTACAAGTGTAGGTGGTCACAACATGAACTGCATTCCGTCTGTGTATAATGTTGACATAGCACGTCAATGATGTTATGGCCACTGGTGTAACCCTGCCTCTGGTGTGCATAGCGGTGCTCTACTCACTCTTGTGCAGCTTTATCTGACATACGCTGCAAGCACTTTATAATACCTTAGTTGCTCTAGATTCCCTTCACAACCCTTATGTTTGCTTTCATCTTTTGGCATTTATTCTTATATATATATATATATATATATATATATATATATATATATATATGGTTTACTATTGAAATGTCGATCCCGACATGTGCGACTCGTCTTGCATGAATGCGGAACTGCGATCGCCACTACACCGACTCCCAGATGTGCGAACGGCAAAACCTCGCCCCTATCCGACCCATGGTAGCATGGGTGTGGAGGTGTTGCGTGACGGTAATGTCGATCGTCGAAGTTTTCGGTTTGTTTCGCTAGCGAACAGTTTTCGCAGTTTCGGTTCGCGCAAAAACGTCAATGAGGTCGTTCGAACGAAGTGCATTCGCATTCAATAGTAAACCTATATATATATACATATATATATATATATATATATATATATATATATATATATATATATATATAGAATTGCATATTTCTTTTATGTCTGTGGATATTTATCTATACACACATCTATATATATATATATATATATATATATATATATATATATAAGTTACAGCTGTACAAGACAACATACATTTGCTATGCTACAAGCTGCTTACACCCGCGCAGGCGCACTTGCATCTACTTATTGTGAGTTACATATGTTTACTGCCACTTCTTTGTGATTACATGTGCCTTATTCCTTATGACAGTACCACTTTGATTGATGGAATCCGGTTGATAGCCCCATGCGAGACACGTGTTCACCTTTACATGTTTAAATGTTGGCTTTACAGCACAGAGGCATTCATTACATAATAAATTAATATGTGTTATAGTCGTACTTGAACCGGCAATGCCTTTATGTTAGGCGGATGCTCTAACCACTGCATTATTGTTGTTTTGCCTCATTTATATGTATACCCATGGTTCATAGCTACTATAACATAAGCCTCACTGCTTTACTTACACAGCAGGCATCCATTCTCCTGCTGGGAAAACTGCAGTACTACACTTCCGACATTCCCTATTTCCTACTCCTCTGGACCCGTGCTGCATGTCTACTCACTCCAAGGATATTCTGAACTACTACGCTTATAGTCCTGGCACATACATGTGTTTGATTGTCAGGGTGTTCATGTGCTGGTCCAGGTTTAGGCTTGTCCGATTGGTGACTAGAACTGCCCTGTTCCTGTTCAAATGTCAGACATAGCTCATGGACAGAGTTAGTCCCGATTTTGACATTCCACCTTTGTTTACAGACACAGGTGTTTGGGCACCTCTGACCACATTATTAGGTTGACACTACATAATATAGGGTGGGGAGTGATTCCACTACATAATACGGGGGGGGGGGTTCCACTATTTCCCTTCACATTTGACTATTTCATTTATTCATTCATATATACGATGAATATTATTCTGGACATCAGTTGTAAATTCACTACAGGTATGCAATAGTCCTGTTAACAAATGTGACAGTTGGTTGGTGTACATATGTGTACGGACCTCTGTGATACTCAGGGACTAATTTCAACTGTGATAGGGACAAGGCTATGACAAATCAGGGACAATCATCGACACTTCTACAATATTAGTACTATTAACTTGGAACGTGTTGACAGATTCGTATTACTCCTTACTTTATGCAGTTAAATTCATCTATTACTCTTAATTGTTGTCATTAGTCATTCTCATTCAACACCTTTCCTCCAAAGGTCACTGACTTTGTGAGTGATTAAGAGGCTGGCCAGTTATTGTGCGAATGCTCTAACCATCGGTAGGGTTGTCACATTGTCATATGTACAGGATGGGATATATTTTGGGGACACCAGATTGTTTAGGCCAACACATACCCACGGTTAGTGTGGGTTTAGAGCATTCATTATTTTCCTAGCTGAGAGCCTATACCTTTAGCACTTTAGTTGTTAGTCTGTTTCTTGTATGAATTACATATTTTCTATCCTGACATGACTGCTTTAGGCAAATGGTACATGCAGTATGGTACATAGTTATTTCCTACAATCACAGGACATTTGGCATTGTATCATTGTTGGTCACGACACGCATACACAAGCAGTGACTGTCCCTCACACAGTGGATCAGGGGGTACCCTGTTTACATCAGTGCCATCATCACCCTATTTCCAAGTGCCACTATGCGAATGTGTACAATATAGTCTCTTGATTATTCATGTGGGGACACGTGCGTCACGGGCAGGTGTTTGATCCTGTGTAGTAGGTTCTGCATGACCGTCTAGGGCTGGACAGTCTCGTGTACCACTACTGCACATTCAACTTGTGTCCAGATGTCTACAGGACTGGACATCATGTCTTGATACACATTCTGATGTTTACACAAGTTACTTATCCCATGAGGGATATCCAAAAATTTAACAAGACCAATACTGACCATTCTTTTGGCTTTACGAAAATGTGTTGGGGATTTTCATGCAAGGGATGCACAGTTTGCAATCCTGAAACTGCCTAGGGTGACACTGCCTACTACATATGAGTAGTGGTCACTATGTGTAGATGTGGCTGCGCCAAGCTAGTAGCCGAGTATGGCTGGATTTGGTGGACGTTCAGGTATGGGGGTGGGTTGTGTGCTGTGGAGGGGATGATGGGTATTCAATTATGCATCCAGGTGTGTTGCATTTGAATGGGCCGGTTCCATCAGGACCATTCTGTGGGTATGTGCCAGTGACGTTTCTGTACATTTGTATCGCACATTTTATTATGCATATGTTTGTGTGATTATGTTCTACAGTATGGCCTGTCAGGTTGTATTGAGGATGTGTATACTTGTTCTTTGTGTTTCTTTCTGATTCACCTGCTGCTTCCACGTACACCTCCAATTCACCTATTCTGCATACAACACAGTCTCGCCTTTGAGGATTATGCCATTACCCATCCCCCCACACACATATTCCTGACACTCCATCCATCACTGCTTTGGTTGATGGCCCATGACACAGTCAAGATAACACATTGCATACACTACATATGTCAGGTACCTGTATGGTTGTGTGGACTACCCTGGCATGTTTCACCTTCCACATGCTGTACATCACACACATAGGTACACACCCATACTTAACTTTCATGACATGGTTGGTACACCCGGGTAATACCCGTTCAACTGTGACACATCCTGACAAGTACAGCTTGGACTGCATATGTGTGGATTTTGGCCGACTGCTATGATCATTGGTAGGGTGCCACCTTTTCATATGTCCAGGATGGGATATATTCCGGACACATATCTGATTGTACTGGACAACACATACCTACTGTCAACACTACGGATAATACTTTTCCTTTCTGCCTACATGTTAGCTTATTGTTGTAGCAGTTTATATGCTCCTTCTGTTTCATTTTCTTATTCTATTTCTTGTCACATGTGGTATGTTACATATGGACATACCTATTGTATGTGACTATTACATGCGTTTTGGGATATAATTCTGTCACACGGTCACTAGATATTTACATTTATCATGGTTTTGTTATGGACACATTGACCAGCTGTGTACTCTCCCTCACAATGTGGGATAGCTGGTGACCCTGACCGTTGGGCTGGACATAGCTATTGGTGGCGTGCTAACATGATGTGTTTCCCTTCCACTTGATATAACTATCTACACTGCATTGGAATATGGGCACTCGGTTTTCAATGTCATTTGTTCGAGGGATGAGGACTCGTTATTCCCTACCGTGCATTTGTGTTTGCTTCTTAATTTTGTGTTCGCAGGGACTGTCTTGCATGCTTTGCATACGTTTCAGTATCCACGGACACTGACAGATGTGATTACTATTGCAGGCAAATTGTTATATGCAAGCATTTTAGGTTGCACGTTGAAAGCTGACATTTCCACGTCTCTGTGCGGCACTTCCACACTCCCTTTGCACTTGCTCTCATTTCCTATGCACATGGCTGTGGCAGCAGCGCGCCTTCATTAATATGCATTTGGCACTACTGCGCCATCTACGTGCTGCACGGTCAGCGCAAGCTTAATGCCGGCCTTGTGCCGAGCTTTATGAATCCCGGGAGTAATCTAAGGATCAAGGATTAGGGGGTGGATATAGTCAAGAGAGGAAAATTACTGAAAAGGAGAATATAATATGCTGTGTGCAGGACAGCAGGCAGTTACGATTAGTAAGTTCATTCGACCTGTTACTTCAGAGATGTTTAACACTCAAGCATGATTACAGAAAATGGGTCATCTAGAGACTATGTCAATTTACATTGCCCTGGGCAATCAGAATGATGTACAACAACTTGAATTGTTTATCAGAACTGTTAATGGAGACAGTATTTCGAATATTGCAAACATCTAAAAAAATCTTATTAAATGAACTACAGTGTTTGGAGAATCCATTCTGAACAGTGCAGAAGACTTGGTTCATAAGAGAAAGACTGACACCTATTGAAGCACGAGCTTGGGTAATTAAGACTTCTTTTCTCAGTCTCATGGCATACAGTGTTTCAGGCTAATTAAGGTAAACTACCTTCATATCAAATCTTACGCAAAATACACACAACTTACAGTTGATCAAAACAACATTCATATCAGTTGTATCTGAAAAGAATTCAGTTGGTTGTTCTTTACCAACAGAGTCATTTTTCTTTCAGTACTCCAGTATTCAGTATTCTACAACTTGGATAATTGCCCTCCACTAAACAAAATGTTCTCAATCTGGAAACCATGCTATACACTGAGAAGCAGTCAAGGTGACCGCCTTATCTTAGCCAGACCAAAATTCAAAACTCTCATAAATGAAAGAGTATTTTCCAGTCAGGAACTACAGTATGGAACCACCTCCCAAAGGAGGAGTGCAACAATGACACCCTGCAGGCCACCAAATCCTCACCAATAAAACATTTGCATAGTGAAGCTAAGTTTGCATGTGCTGTCTTGATGTAGACTAACACATATTTCCAATTAGTAATCTTTGCTTACACAGTAGATATAATTTGTTCATCGGTAGTGCACTCAACCCTATTCAGCATGAGTAATCAACTTGTATTATTTGAAAATTAAATTCCACATAACAGTACTCAAAGCTTTATATTGAATGCAGTGATGGGAATACAACTGTAAGTGTAACTACTTGCATTTATTAATGTATTATGCAATGTGTTTCAGATCGTGATATAATTTTGAAATATTTTCCTGTTACTGTCTTATATATTGCAACTGTTACTTCTCCAGGTACTATGGTCATAATTGGAAAAGGTCAGTAGACGGGTTCAGTCACACAGTTAACAAATGAATATAACCTAATAAGAAAGGTACATCTGAACAACTAGTAATAATGAGGAAGATAATGCTATATACATGCCATACAGTATATTAAAAGATACTCACAGAATATAGAACCAAGAAGAATGTTCACATGCCTAACAGTCAAACTCCCTTTGGTTCTTTACTGTACGTGTCTGTCCATCACAGTGCTGCTCTGTATCCCAAACTCCCTTCTGTAACTTTATATTTATGCTGGACATGCAGTGCATTGCTTTCATTAACTGAGAACCTGAGTCACTTTTATATAATGTCAGACATGAGTAAATACATGTGAGAACACATTCTCTCACTATATCCCTACACTGCATGGTTAACAGTATATCAAGGGTTCACCCTATACCTCTCAAGTGTACCTCATTATGAGGAATGTACCTCATCTGGGATTGTAAAAAGTTCATGCTCCTCGAAGTTCCACATTGAAAGGATCTATCACACATTCAGTGTTAGGAATTTTTTTAACTGATATTTATGGTAAATAGAAAAGAATCATATTAATTCATTAAAATATCTTTTTCATATATAAAACCAACATATTTTAATTATCATATGATCTTCCTGGATGAAGTTGTTAGTAAGATGTTAGTATGTGTTCCACATTTGCCCATTTGTTCCACATTATGAATGCTGGTGTTCCTCATTTTGGAGATGGAAGGTTGAGAGCTATGGTTCACCCTGTCCTTCCTTACACGAGTTACACTCTTGTAGTAGTCTAATACTTGTTTCCATTAGCTTTTCATTTTCTCCCCCCTTCCTTTCCTCATATTACTCAGTTTTGGGTCTATATTATATATTCGAAATTTCAAAACTTTGAATCCCATATGTTTGACAACATATGATCGAAGTTTGAAACTTCGAATATATAATAAAACATAAAAAAAAAAAATAAAACTTACCTTAACGCAAGCCCCCCTGCACCCCCCACACCGCTCTACTTAAATATACCAACTCCAAGATCGCACTTCAGTGCAGAAAAGGGAAATTCTTCCATTCTGCACCATACAGTGCTACATTTAACCTTTGAACTTTTCAAAGTTTGATCATATGGTGTCGACCATATGACATTCAAACTTTGAAAAGTTCGTTCATGTAATAAGAACCCTCAGATTTTGCCATCTTCTCTCAATGATCATGCTTCCATACTGTTTTTGTCCCCTTCCAGTTTTGAGTAATGATGGTTTAAACTTCAGTACTCAGCAGTTTGATAATGTACAATTCTCTCTTTACATATGCTCGCCTCTTTCTTTATTCCTCATATACAGACTTTCCGGGTATGCACTGCTTCCTTCAGAAATGTCTTCCCAAATGTTTTGTGCCTGCTTCCAGACTTCTTGTGCTTATCCACAGTGCCAGTGCATGTGTATCATTCCAGACTATTCCTCCTGACACCTGTAGCATCTGTTATCCTCTTTTCTAGCTTCGTTCACCAATCTCATGAGGGTTAGATAATATCTATACAGTATTCTCAGGCTCCCAACACTTTTTCCATGTTCTTCTGCATGTATCTGGTTAAGGAGCAAAATAACTGAGTCCAGTCTCTTGGCAGCAGTCCAAAATCTTTATTTCACACATGCATGTGGGAGACAGAGTTTCAGGAACAGAGTCTCCCCAAAGTATAACAATCACTAGCTTATATACCTTTAGAATGCATGGTCAGCAGTTAGTTAGACAAAGGAATGTAATACTGACCAACAGACTTTGAACAAGTTTCAAAACATATAGGTTCACATACAATAAGATCTTGTTGCTAGGCTAGGCAGATTTGGACAACTGACCACTTAGCTTTGTACACATGTTCAGACTAGCCCATACCAGTTCCCCTGCTGCTGCCGTCTCAGGCAGAAAATCTAACTTCCTCAAAACAAGTTTATCAGTTAAATTCCAACTGTCAGAAGTCTGGTTTGAGAAGAAAAAAACATGCTTATCATTACTTCTTGAGTAACTGTATGCACAGATAAGGTTAATACTTCCAAGACATAAGATTATCCCTAAAAGTACACAGCACATTCAGCTTTTTACAAGTGTCCAGTTCTTTACCTTCCCTTTGTGCATGATCTTAATCACATACTCAGGCCCTTCTACAGAAACATACATTTTATTTGATTTTTTTCTTCTACAACCTTACAGCCTGAATTTTCTTTTGCAAGTATCCTGCAACTCCCTTCATCTCTTCTTCCCTTTCCCAGTTCTTTCTCATTTTTTCCTCTACAATGTTCTCCTTCTTTACTGTATCACTTCATAGATCTATTTGGACTGTTGACTCTTTAACCTCTTCAACTTCCTCCTGAGCGACATTCTCTCTCTCTTTTTACCCTTCTTTCCTACCTGTTCCATTTTCCTGCTTCCTCGTCTCTGTATTCTTTTTGGGATATTTCTGAATACCAGGTAGTTTTATCATTGGGCCTCTGGTATTTTGTATTTCTATATCAACTCCTCTAGTGTTTTATATCTTTAGCTACAATTTTTTTCTGCATATCAAAATTTTCATCTTGAACTATCCCACTTTTCCTTGAGATTTCTTGATTTTTATTCTATGTTTTTGCATCCACTCTTCTTTTCCTCATTTTGAGGTTGCCTTCTCCCCACTTCACAAATTCCAGTTATTTTACTGCTGCTTCACTTATGTTTTTTATCACTCTTCTCTTTGTCCCACTCTCCTTTACTCTGTTTTGTTTCGGTTTCTCTCCAGTGAATGATGCTACATGTCAGTGCAAACATAGGGGTGGAGTCCCAAGTTGCCTCTTTTTCTATTCATTTTATAACAGTGTCAGTGATACAACAGGTAGTATAATCACCCTTGGTCCAGAAGGCTGTGGACTCTATGCCCACACCAGGGAGATGGATTGTTGACACTGCAGTGCTGCATAAGGAGGAGGATGCATCCCTCAGTATTTTTCCTTTGGAAGAGATGTTAAATCAAGCCCCCAGATGCCTAAGTTGGTGATAGCTCAGGCAGAAGCAAAAGATACCAAAGCATCTATCAAACAGAGTAACAGAAGTTCTCTGGTATCCTGACCAAATTTCCCCCTAATAGTATAAATACTATCTTGGACCTCCCTTGAAAAAGAGACTACTGGCTTAGTGGGACTAACCTGGTCAACAAAAGATAAATAAATATTTGTTTTTATTTTTGACTTGCTCTTTCTTTTTTCCTTTACTTTTATTGACCCTGTCTTCAATGATTTTTGTTAATTGCTGTATTGGTAATAATCATCATTCTTTCTGTATCAATTCACAATGCACAATGCCATGTACATGTCTTCTTACCCCCTCTTTTTAGTCTATCCTCTACCTTTTTTTAACTTCTTTAAGTTTTCTTCCTATTGTATTTCTCATGCTGTTCCCAACACAGAGCCCCAACTACTTGGGAAATGTTACCTCTTTTACCCACCCAGAGTGAAAGAAGATCTGTTTCAATTAGGTATGAGTGTTGAAGAAGGCAGGAGTGTAGCACTGAACCGAGAGAGTTGGTGACAGTTAACATGATACCCCAACCTCATGTAGAAAAAATGGGGAAAAAGGGGGCTGATGATAATGATGATGATTTTATCCCACCTATTCCCTCCTTGCATTTCCCATTTCTTAATCACTATTTGTTATTCCACCTGATCCCACTATTTCCCTAAACTTCTGAAATCTCTTATTCATAGTTTCTATTGTTGTAGCCACATCCTCTGACATTAGTAAGCAGTTATTCAAACTGAGATTTTTCCCCTCTTTTACTTCAAGCACTATATCTGACACCTACTGCTAGCTTTGGGCACTCCCTGCTTGGACTGACTCTCTACCCTTGTCTTCTTGGGTACGCCTCCATTTATGAGTATTCCAAGTTCTTGTTCTTTGTATATGGCCTATATCCATTATATGAATGTTTTAATCTACCTGCCTTTGCCCCAGTGTCTTACACAGGAATTCTCACCTCACCATGTCTAAGGCCTTCTACAGGTCCAAGAAGATAATCCCACTTTTTTTTTTTTTTTTGCTTCTGTTGCTCTTTGTGCATAAATTTCACCAGGTCCATCCAATTTTTTTCTGCATTTCTCCCCTTCACAAAATAATTTTCCCCACTTGTATTATTTTTAGTAATCCATCATCCAATCTGCCTGCCAATGCCTTTGACAAAATGTTGATGTCATTTGAACAGATAGGCCTATAATTTCCCATTTCCTCCATTCTTCCTCCTTTAGATTATCATTGTCTTCCTTGCCCTCATCATGCTTTTATACATTTTACTTAAGCCAGTATTCTCATGAATTTATCCTCTATTACCTTCTATATTTCCTCCCCCCACATTTGCAGAATTCCTGATGGAATTCTTCTTGCCCTCCAGCTCTTCTCTCCTTCATCTTGTATATGGCTTTCCTTATCTCGTCCCTGGTCATCTCTAAATTCAGCTGCCTCTGCTCATTCTCCAGTGTCTTTCCCTCTACTATCTTACCACTGTTTCATTCTGAGACATCTGCATCTTTCTCTTGTTTGTAAATCTCCCTGTAATATTCCTCGAGTCTTTGCCTGCTTATCTCATCCTCTTAATATTTTCTGTCTTTTCCCCTTATTCTCTGTATCTCTCACTCTCTCTTTCCTCATCCTCCTCTCTTCCTGCTTCCTCTTGTATTTTGTGGCTGTCTTTCCTTTCTGCCTCCCCATTATCCACCAGTAGTCATTCCAGTATCACTATTGAATTTCATACTCTGTAGTAATTTTATTCTCTAATCCTATTTTTCTGTTTTTTTTCCCTTTGATCTGTAATGCTATTCTTCTGCTAAAATTTCCTCTGACTTCATTCTGTACCACCTCTGTTTTTCTCTCTCTCTTTCCTTCTAGCTCCTCATTCACCCTTCCTATTTTCCTTCTCTTCTCATCAGTTTTCCCTTGACAGAGACCTTGATCCTATCCCACTAGTGCTCTTCCTGTTTGTCCGTGCCATTCATATAGCCCGGTATTGATTAATCTTTGCAGTGTTTCTTTGTCTTCCCTTTCTCTCTGTTTATAGCTAACCCACCACCACACCCTTTTCATTGTTATCTGTTCTTGCACTTACCTTAACTCTCACAGCTGCATGATCTAATATTGGTCTATCTTGTATTTGGACCTCTTCAGTTATTCAATTATTCTCGTTTTCCTTCACTAAGAATATATCTATCTGACTTTCCTTGCTCCAGAATTTGTCTTCTGAAGGGGTATTCCCCCTCAGCTGGATATGTTTTGTTCCATATGTCCAGCTAACTGCTGTCATTCATTCCTAGAGTTAGTACTTGTATATTTTTTTATTATATTCCCCTCTTCCATATAATCTGTCTTTTTCTGGTTATATGGTGACACTGTAAACTCATCTATTATCTCAAGTCCATCTTGTCTGTGTGTAGTTTTCAAAACAAAATTATGATAGAATCCTTGTTTATCCCCACCTAGTGCATATGTTTCCTGTTCTCCAACATGCATTTTCCAAACTTCCCTGCCAGATGATCCATCTTTTTATCACTCTCTTTGTGGTTGAATGAAGCCTTCTAAGAAATAGTTGTCTTTTCCTTCTGCATTGTTGTTCATTTCTCCCTTTAAATAGTCATAACACAGTATCTCCTCCCCATCTCTAGTTGTACAATTTTGTCTTTTGTAATAGAAAAATGTTTCTCTCCATCCTCTTTAACTTTTCCTTTATTCACTTTCTTCTGATACGATTTGAGGAACCACCCATGTTCCATGTAATTATGTATGTTTTCTTGTTTGGCTACCTTCTCATTTGCTGCCATCCTGCATAACCCTTCCTTCCTTCAAGACTCCCCTTTAAGCTGAACACTGTGTTCTTTGGCAGCTGCCTGTGCTCAGACCCCTCCACCCTTTCTCTTTGGCTCTTGCATGTACATGGGTATGCCCTGAATTTTTTTTTTTTTTTTTTTTTTCTAGAATTTACTTTGTTCCCTTCCAGCTATCCCTCACACTGATAGATTGCATGCCCATTCAGTACTGATGTCACAATCTTTTCATATCACAGCATTTTTGGTTCAGCGGTTATCTTTTGTGACTGTTGCTCACAGTTCCGCTAAAGTGTTCCAACGTTTTTTTTCTTTGCAGTCTTGTAGTTCTTTACTATGCTACTTATATGATTCCTTTATTTCACATCTGTCTATGGGTTGCTCTTTACCTTACTTACTCATTTCCCACCATACAATTCTTTGTATGACCCCCCCCCCCAGCATTTGACATCAGCAATTATTACTTATTTAATTTTAGACTTACATATTAAACTTATTTGATGAAGTTTAGTGGACATCATAGTTTGTTTGTGTCTTTCGGCTTTTCCCGGTTAGGGGTCACCACAGCGGAACTCTGGTCGGCTAATGATTGGCAGTAGAGTTTTACGTGCTGGCTTGCTGGGCCTAACACACAACCTTCAATGAAGGAACGCCCATTCATGCATGTCGCCACACAGAAGACGCTCTAAATGAGAATCGAATGGGCAACGTCTAACTGTGAGGCAACAACGCTACCGCAGCACCACCACCGCAGCTTTAGTGGACATCATAGTAATTAAGAAAAATATATTGCTTACCATGAAATCTTGCCCCTATGTCCTCCCTTGATAGCATTATCCATGATTATTCCTGGAACTGAGATCTTCCCATTGTAAAGTTTTGTATTTAGTTTTGACAGGGACATGATTCACAAGGTAAGGATCTCTTTCTTTTAATACATTCTTCCTGCCCTGCTCACAGTCATATGATTTTCAGTGCCATTTCCTTCCACTTATTTATTGCTTCTCGCTTTCTGCAGTCGGTTTCATTCCATTTGTATTCCTTCATTCCACTTCTTCAACTCTATTTTCCATCATGAATGCTTCTACTGAGCTTGTTTAAATCCTCAGTAGTCCAGAAGTTCACTTCTGAGTCACCTGAAACATCAAACATCTATTTATAATTTTCCTTTGTCTGTCTCTGTTATTACTTCTTACCCCATTTTTGTGCGTTAATCTCCTTTGGGAGACATTTCTAATTTTTCTGTCCCATTGATATAATTGTTTAACTTATTTACTCTTGACTATCTTGTCTCTCCTATCATCTGCTTTTAGCTGCCTTTGCAATGTGTCTATTTCCTGCTCATCTCTTTACTGGCACAAGGTCGTTCTGTACTTCCCAGTTTTGTGTTCTTCATAGTGGCAGAGGGTATCAGTATCTGATGTTGCACCTCCTTCCTTTGTCTCTGCATCACTTCCCCTAGGTCTAAGGTTCCTTTCTCAGTCCATGTCATGTAGATGATTAAGATTTTTACTGCCTGTGTTGCTCAGTTGTCTATAATACATTATTTTAAACAGAAATGCAGGATACTTCATCAATGTTCCATTCATCCTTAGCTCGTTTAATCCTTCCAGCATAGCTTTCCTTCTTCTATAGAATCATCATCATCAGCGGTAGCAGCAGCAGCACACTTTTTCCCATTTTCTACATGCAGTTAGGTTGTTCTGTCAACTGTCACCATATCTCTTCAATCACTCTCCTGCCCTCTTCAATAGTCATGCCGAACTATCACAGGTCTTCTCTCACATAATCCATCCATCCCTTTGCTGGACCACCTCATTCCTCTTGTCTTCTTCCTGTTTGTCTCAAATCTTCTTCACCAGATTGTATTCTTCCTTTCTTCACATGTGCCTGAACCACTGTATTCTGTTCTCTTTCACCTTCTCAGAAATTACAGTTACTTTGGCTTCTGCTCTGATGTCCCCATTTGTTCATCTGTCTCATGGTATGTATCCTACCACCTGTCTCAGGCACTTTATTCCATCACCTCTGCCTTCCTCACTGGTTTGCCTTTATTGCCCAAGTTTCTGTACCATACCATAATACTAGTTATACCACTGTTTTGTACTCGATAGCATTTTTCTGTCATACACTACCCCTGGCACCCTCTGCCTGTTGACTACAGCTTCTGTGATTCTAGCTTTGATTTCCTCATTCAGACCCTTCTCCTCAGCCACACCTCCCAAATATTCAGAGTTGTTAACCTGTTCCATTATTTTCACATCTATCTCAGTTCTTAGCTTTTTCTGATTTCCCCCATTTCCTGCCATTACAGCTGTCTTATCTGTACTCAGTTTCACCCTATGTGCTTTCAGATTTGCATTCCATTCCCCTATCCTCTGCTGATGGTTATGCTCAGAGTCTGCCTGTAATGCCACATCATCTGCTTGTAGCATCTTTGATGATCTGTACCCTTTGACCTGTTTGTTTGTTATGTCCATCACCAGTATGAATGCCAGTTGGCTCAGGGCTGAACCCTGAAACACCCCCACCCCCATTGGGAATCCCCTCTGTGAGACCAGACACTGTTCATAGTTGAGTCATTGGGTCCTTGTACATAGCCTGAATTAATTACATCAATGTTTCTTGGACACTGAACCACCACAGGACTGAGACTTTGCCATACACTTTCTTTAAGACAGGCATCACCAGCTGAATGCTTATCTCTAGCTTCTTCTCTGTAATCAGTATCACTGCAAATATCAGTTTTGTTATGCTGCATGCTGATCTGAATCTGAACTGGTCATCTTCCATCTTACTTTCTATTACAATACAAGTTAATTTAACAGTCTCCCTCTCCAGAATGTTCATTCTTTGTGACAGTGAGTTTGATACCCCATTACTACTCACAGTTGTGAATGTCCCCTTTGCTCTTGAACATTGACACTAGGATGCTTATTCTTCATTCATCTGGGATACACCTTCTCTCCATACTGCTATGAGTACCCTCAGGAGACATTTCTCCTCATCTTAACCAACATCTTGATTATATCTGCCATTATCCCAACTGAACCTGCTGTTTTTCATGATTTTAATTTCCCTAGTGCTGTTTTTACTTCTTCTATGGTGGACCCCCCCCCTCTTCTTTTATTGTAGACTGTGCTTGGGGGAGTACAGCTTCTGTGCGATTTTCTTAATTCAGAAGCTGCTTCCATTTGCATTTGTCCTGTGAACTGGTTGCTGGAATCCCTTATGAAGGATGTTTCACTATCTTTTTTATATTTCTGTCTCTGCCCTGCATCCTGATAGAGTTTCTTTGTGCCATCTACTGGGTCACATTATGGAAGCTTGTAGTGTGCATCTGGTGCCTTGTACTCTGCTATTGCAACTCTTCTCTTAGCCTCTTTGTTAGCCAGCCAGTATTCCTTCATGATCTGACCCATTTTTTTATCTCACACTTTTGTTTTCCCTCCTTCTTTCTTTTGATGACTTCCTAGACTTCTGCATTCCTCCACCAGCTTTCCTTATGCACCATGCTTCCTTATCTGGCTCAGGTACATATATGTTCGATAGTCCTCATACATGTAGTTTTGAGGTGCTGCCATTTGTCTTCAATGCCACCTGTTTCCTCTTCTTCCTGAGGCACTAGACACCTGTTTAATTCACTGAACTCTTGTGCTTTCTCTCCAATCAAATTCCAGGTCTTCATATTAGTTTCTCTTGACCCTAGAGCTGTCTCTGTTCACTGCTTGCAGCTGATTGTGGCAACCAGTGGTTTATGCTATGCACCAACTGTTTCAATGGCAATGACTTTCCAATCACTGATTCTATCCCAATGCCCTTTCTTTGCTATGATGAAGTCTACCTGAGATGTATGTTGGGCACTCCTTCATGAGAACGTGTGACTGTCTCTCTCTAGCTGAACAATGTGTTGGCCACCATCAAGCCATTTGCCGGACAAAAATCTAGAATGGCCTCTCCTTTATTCCTGTTGCCCCACCCATGCGGACCCAGGAAGTCCTCATATCATGTTCTGTCTGTCCAATACATGCATTCAGGTCACCCATTAACAACACCAATTCATGCTGTTGTGCTTTATCTAGTACTTCCTACAACTGCTGTCTGAATGCACTCTTTTGCTCACTATCACAAACCTGCTGTGGGGCACAGGCTGAGATTATGAATATCACCCTATTGTTACACTCAAGCCTGACTGCCATGAGTCTGGCACTAATTCTGATGATATCCATCACTGTCTTCTGAAGCCACTCCCTCACCACAATTTCCACACCATTTCTAGTCTGACCTCCCCATGAGTAGTACAGTATGGATCCCAAGCCAAGTGTCTTTATTGAACTGCCCTTCCATCTTGTCTCTTGGAAATATAGGATGTCTAGCCTCCTCTGTACCATAATGTCATCCACTTCCAGGCTTCATCCTGTCAGTGAACCTACACTGAGTGTGGCAATCCTTAGTTAATGTTTGGCAGGTTGACTGTTTTTGAGCTTTCACTCAACAAAGCTGTCCCAGGTAACCCAAGCTGGGCAAATGGACACAATCCAGCCAGAAGCGTATTGACCCAAGGCTGCTGAGCTTTGTGGCAGGCACACACTGTTGAATAGTGGCACATACACCACTCCTACCATTAACATAAGTCCCTGCTCTATGTCAGAGTAGGCTGGGTGATCAACCCACTTATCACTGGCAAATTCCCATGCCCACTTTGAAAACATTAGTCAATAGGAGCAAATCACCTAGAGACAATTTTTACACTGTCAAGTTGCTATCTCTGACATGGTGCGCAGTCTGTGATCCATTTTCTCCCATCTAAAGGATACTATGCAACACAGTTGATGCCCAAAGTGGTTTGTCTAAACAACTGTCCCCCCTATAAGCACCATCAAGATTCTGAGTTGCTGCCCACAGCTCCATTCTTGAGTGTCTTTAAGGTGGAAGTACTTAGCATTTTTGGGACACACACAGAGAACATGCAAATTCCATATAAGCATTGAACAGAAGTCAGAACTGAGCCTTGTACATGGTGTAGCTGCTCTTCCTTATCCTACAGTGTGTTTCAGAGTAATCCTGCTAGCTTTATGAATATCCCTGCAAATGTGATAACTTAAATTCTTTCAGCCTATCTTATTATTTTGTTTTTACAGCAAAGGAATGGAAGCATGCTAAAGCATGCTTACTGCATGTCTACTTTTTGATACTGCTGCTTGCATTGTCCCACTCTGTGCATCCTCCCTGTTAGTGTCTGTTGATTTTCAGGTATCACAAATCTCTTCAGTAACAGCTACCACACTACAAACAGATCATTTTCACAGTCATCCATTATCTCTTGTACACCATTTATGATGCACTTTCTTGAGGGAATTTCAAAATTATTCAGATTTTCTTTTTGTCATTTTACTATGTAAATTCTAATAGTTGCTGAGTTTATTTCTGCAGCACAGCTTTAATTGCTGCTTTGACTTCATCCAGATTTTCGAGCCTCCCTTGAGGTGTTTCCACTACAGTTTGTAACTGTTCTGTTCTTTGTTTGAAGGAGCTCACATCTGGGCCTTACTTGAATACCCTTTCTAACAAAATGCACAATTGCTCCTACTTACTTGTAGCTTTAAGAACAGCCATCTTTTCCTCTGATTGTTTCTGCTCATTTATCTTTCTATCTGGATTGTTTTTTTCTCCCTGGAAATACTATTTTATCAAAATTTCAGCAGGCCCTATCCAGAGCTTTTTGCTTAGACATAGGCCTTCTAGCCCCCTCTCCTAGCTGAATTACTCTTTAACAAAATTTGTATCAACTATATATAACATCAGCACTTGTCACACATATGTTAGGAGGTATAGCACATTCATACATTTGTCACTCACACCATGCATCAACATTGCATACACATACAGCATGAGGCCAACACAAGTGTCTCCTGTGATCAAAATACATGTTCTATATTGCATACACTGGCTTACACATAGTGATACCAGCATGACTGTAAACATAACACCAACTGCAATATGTGCACACATAGAAAACACCCAAATCATATGCATGACACATTTAGTACAGCAGCACAGCCTTCTACACTTGGATTTGAACCCACACTCTTCATAATGTCCTACTCTAAAGGTGATATCACTGATGTGCCAAACAATGTCTTATGCAAGCACTTTTAAAATGTATGTGCCATAAAGCATCATCAAATAACCATGTGCTTTTGAATGCATATGCATATATATGTCAGAAATAGATAGATGCATAAATGTCATACATGTATAGGTATAGAAGCCCATTGACAGTGGAAGCCCAGGGAGAAAAGCTCCACAACTAAACAGGACAAACAAAATATTATACAATTATTATACAAGCACAAGTCCAAAGCAAAAGTACAGAGCTGAATATATGCATATGGAGTACTCAGTAATATACATTCAGACACAGAAAATAATAATAGACTTTAGAAAAATATAGCATACTTTCAATCCGCATGATAGTAGTCAAGAACTTAATACAGTGATGCATATCATAGGTAGGAGAAATAATGATTCTGAGGAAGAAGATAGATATCAGAGAGGGTTGAAAGCAGGTTCTGAATACATTACATTTGAATTTAAGGGGCTTACATTGCATTTCACATGTATAGCTTGAATTTTTTAAAAAGTAGGTTTTTAGTGCAGCTTTAATGAGTAGTAGATGAGGGGAGGCTATTCCATAGTTTGGCTAGGTTGTATGAATATAGGAAATTGTCCTGCTCTCTTATAGGATTTAGCTACATTTAAAAGGGTTCTTTCTGAGGAGTGGAGGGTTTGAGTCGGGGTTTATGTGCATAAGACAGATTGGAGAGTGGGATAGCTATCAGGTTGGAAAAGTAGTTTAAGGGCAACTGTTAGTTGAGTATAGTAGAGATAGTGGTGAAATTCTAGCCAGGACAGGTTTGAGATAGCATTGCAGTGGTGTGAGCGGTTGGACAAGTTAGAGGCAAATTTTGCTATCTTATAGTAGCATGATTGCAACTTAATACTGAGGGATGTATGGAGGTTGTTGAAGATGGGGCACCTAGGAGGGATGGGATTAGCAAAGTGTTAGCTAGTTTTATCCTAGTTTGTCTATCAAGGTAGAGTTTGCATTGATATAATTTGCCCTGTTTGAAGTGGGTTTTCTTTACAGTATTGAGAATGTGTTGTTCAAAGGAGAGTTTGTCATCAATAGTAATTCCTAGAAGTTTTGTGTATTGTACCTGTACAATTTCTGATTTGTTATGGGAGAAAATCTTAAATTCTGTAGCTGGAGGTTTTGATGAGAATATTAACAGTTTAGTGTTTTTAGGGTTCAGCATTAATTGGGTGACATTTAGCCAGGTTTCTATGGAGGAGAGGCATTTTGGGTGATCTTTTGGAGGTTAGTGAAATTGTTGGAGTAGGAGATGATAGTTGAATCATCTGCATATTGAATCAATATGCTTTGTTGGGAGGCTTTATTTGGATCATTAATGAATATATTGAAGAGTAGCGGTCCTAAAATGGATCCTTGAGGGACACCTGTGTTGTTTGCCAGGTAATCTGATTGTTGGTTTTTCCATCTAACTGATTGTTGTCTGTCATTTAGGTAAGAGAAACAACAGGTTATTACACTTAGAGAGCATCCAAGTTTTTCTAAGTGTTGTAATAGCTTAGGGTCTGATACTATGTCTAAATCTTTTGATAGGTCTAGCAGGAGTACTGAAGTTGATAGGCCAGCATCAAAAGCTTATTCACAGTATCGATAAAGGAGAGTAAAGCTGTGGTCATACTATGACCAGGGCAGAAGCCATGTTGAGTGGGAGCTAAGAGGTTGTTGTTAATGGGGTGCAGTTGGGTTTTAATGCAGTTTTCCCTGGATTTTTGATAGCGGGGAGAGAATGGAGATAGGCCAGTAGTCTGAGAGATCATGAACATTACCTCCTTTGTGTAGTGGGGTTACAATGGATTTTTTTCCATAGTTGGGGCACATAGGATTCAGTGATAGATCGACTGATAAGAATGCTAACAGGGTAAGTTATAGCTCTGGTTGCAAGTTGTAAGTATTCTGGTGATAAGTTATCAGTGGAGAGTGAGCAGGGTTTTAATTAGGTTAGTAATTTTAGAACTAGGAATGTAGGTACAGGTTGTAGTGAGAAGGGAGGATTGGGTGGAATAGCAGTAGAGGGGACTATGATGTCTATAGAGGTATTTCTGAAGATTGGATTGGGTTTTGAGGCTTACTCGGACTAGTTTTTGGATGGTGTCAATGAAATGGGTATTAAATATTTGTGCTATCTGGAGAGGGTTTTTGTCGAGAGAGGGTGATGGATTTTGAATGTTACCTGGATTAAGAAGGGAGGATACAGATTTCCAGATTTTTTTGGACTATTACTTTGGAAGGAGAGTTTACTGCAGTGGTGGTGCTGCGGTAGCGTTGTCACCTCACAGTAAGATGTTGTCCTGTTCGATTCTCATCTAGAGCGTCTTCTGTGTGGAGACATGCGTGAATGGGCGTACCTTCATTGAAGGTTGTGCGTCAGGGCCGGCAACTCGGCACATAAAAAAAATCTACTGCGAAACATTAGCGGACCGGAGTTCCGCTGTGGCGACCCCTAACTGGGAAAAGCCGAAAGACACAACAACAACTTTGGAAGGAGAGTTTGAGGAGAACTAGGTTTTCTTATCAGTAATAAGTTTTTTTTTTTTTTTTTTTTTTTGCAGCATTTCTAAGTTTTTTAAAGTTTTGTTTGTCTTTT
>NC_056735.1:990389353-990441853 GCF_019279795.1 Protopterus annectens | reverse complement strand
AAATTCACTTGTGAATGCCACAAGCATTTCTGTGCATCCAAGTAGAGCTAAACAAACAATTTTTGCACCTTTAGCATTAATTTAGTTTTAAAAGAAGCTATATAGTGGTGTGAGCACTTTTCTGAGACTTTGTAAGCTTGTAAAGTTTCTATGAGTTCTTATTCTTAACTTTGTATTCTTCCTTAAAGTGAAAACTGACCTTTCAACTCACCCTCTGAACTGGAAATAATGTATTAGAATGTTAAAATGGGGAATGCAGTGTGCTTTAAGTGTTAATACTGATAAATTATCTTAAAAACATTAATATTTAGGAATTAAAATACATTGTATTAAATCATACATAACAAATGTATATAATTAATATGTGCCAGAAACAAAGAAGAAAATCCCCAAGGAATGAATTGTGCCTGCAATAGGGTTGCCACTTTTTCAAATGCCCAAAGTGGGACACTTTTAGTACAAACATCAGATTTTGCAGGGCAAAACATACCCACGGCCAGTACAAAGTACAGAACTTCAATTTTTTGCCTAAATAAAAGCTTATTCTTGCAGCATTTTAGCTGCTTATTCTGTTTCTTATAACATTTAGGTGTTTCAGAGGCAGAATAATTGTTTTATGCAACTATTACATAAATATAGGAAATCATTTTGTCCTAAAATCTCAGGACATTTGCCATTTTTTAAATTTTTTTGCAGGACACAACTGCCCAAAGAGGGACTGTCCCTCGCAAAGTGGGGCAGGTGGTAACCCTGGCCTGCAAGCCAACAACAAATATAACTAAAGAATATAACATATGAGATTTAGAGTGATCAAAGATTACTCTGTACAAACACACTTCTACAACTATTATGACATGAATGCACTCTGTGGGTAATCATGGACACTGTCCTGGCACCGTAACATCTACTGGAGGTATTACGAGGGACACTATTATACCTGTATGCAACATTATGATCAGTTCAGAATAGTTGACTGCTGTGCTTGGCATTAATAAATATAAACTAAACTGCTTCTAACAAAGATTGTTTTCTTATCAAATACTTCATCAAGTTTGTATGTCAAAAACAAATCATAATATGAATGAACACATGTATAAATCTACAAGTGAAAACCTAAGTAGCACGAAAAGCATACAAATAATTGTTAAAGGTGGAAATACAATGATAAATGTTAAAAATAAAGCACTAAGGCCCTGGGGATCTGTTAAAGTGTGGCATCTAAGAAAGAAAACAATGTGTAAGAGTGCACTCAAAAGTAATTACAACCTTTAAAACAGAAAAACAAAAAGACTAAGCCCATACACATTGTGTGCACTATTAAACTTTCACTGCCTAAAAGGAAAACATTTAACAAAAGTGTTCTGTTTAAAATCTAAAGTAGCGTTTAATGTGGAGCCATCAAAAATGATTAATGTATACATTAGCCATCTAAAGTATGTCCTTTATAACATTGTATGTTAGTACAAAAAGAAGTAAACAGTATTTGATATTTGTTTTTAAAAATAATATTAGCAAGTAGAGTCAGCATTAATCAGTCCCACATCAGTCTTTTAACAGTCTTTTAAACAGTGAGGTAGTTGTCTCAGATCTAGTGTGCTTTTATGGAGCAATAATAATCAAGCCCTGGTTTTCTAAAAGAGTCCAGTTTCAGTTGCCATAGTAGTCCACGTTTTTCTAAAAGTTAGGGGTGTCTCCTTCCAGTTCCAAAAGTTCCATTTTCTTCTTTCAGCTTTTCCCTGTTAGGGGTTGCCACAGCAGACCACCTGTCCGCTCATGATTGGCAGTGGAGTTTTACGGTGTCAAGTTACTAGCCTGGCACCCAACCTTCCACAGAAGCCACACACATGCACACACTCACACCTAGGACCAATTTAGAGTGTCCAATCCACCTACAGCATGTCTTTGGCATGTGGGAGGAAACCAGAGCAAACCCATGCGACCACAAGAAAGACATGCAGACACTGCACAGAAGGCACCCCAGCTGAGGATTGAACCAGAGAACCTCTTGCGGTGAGGTGGCAATGCTAACCACTGCACCACCATGGCTGCCCTCAGTCCCAAAAGTTCCATATGGTCAATAATTTGACATTTAAAGCCAGTGTGTCTTTTGTGAAGCTGCAGGTGCTGAGCCAGTGCATTATTCTTGCACTTGGCTCTAATTTTGGAAAAAATGTCCAGAAATCCTTCTTTTATTGAAGGTTTTCCTCACATAAAATGCTTCACAGTCATTGCAGCTCACCCGGCAAACCACCTGCATTGAATTACAATCACCTCCTGGTTGATTAAATTTTCTACCAAGAAAAAGAGGGAGAATTGCTGGTGCACTCACAGATTTGAAATTATTTACAAAGAAGATTAATTTAAGGTTGTGGTTTAAAAATTTGGATGCTCCCAGCACTAGTCAATTTCATTTGCCAAGTACTTTTAACCCTCCCTTTAAAACCAAAAGTTGCCCTGTTTGAGAAAATATGTGAAGAAGACATCAGGAAAAGTTTGAGTAAAAACTCAAATGCAAACATTAAATACAACTTAAACAAAAAGGAAACCCAGGCATTACAAGAGGTGTATAGTAACAAAACAATCAGAGTCATGAAAGCAGACAAGGGCGGGGGACTCGTGGTTTGTAATGCTATTGATTATAAAGATAAAATGGAAAATTTACTTTGTGGTGACACCTACCAGAAAGATTTCCTCAATGAAGTGAATACTAATTATGTAGAAACTGACAGTTCACTTCATGAACTTGTTATGGTTGCTGTGATAAATGGCCAAGTACATGATTTATTGTGTAACACAAAGTATAAAATACAGGGAATTTGTGGCATTACCAAAATCCACAAGGATCTTCAGGAATTACTACTCAGGTCAGTTGTCAATGCAAACAACTGAAAAAGGTATCCTGTTGCCAAATATATTGACTATCATGAAATATATTCTTAAAGACTATATGTGGGTTGTTAAAGATTCCTTGGATTTTTTTTATTTGAATTATCCCATCCTTGTATACAGATACTTCACTTTTGTTACAGTACATGTGAAGGATCTCTTCATGTACACTCTCAACAAGATATGTTGGAACTTTGATTGGATGCTTGAATTTTATGTGCAAGCATATGTTATTGCCCAGTGTGAAGATTGGTAGAGAAAGGGTCAAGGCTGCCAGCCCAGTCAAATATAATTTGATACATAATTCTGGCATTTGTAAATATAAATGTAAACTACAGGCTTGTGTCTTAAATGTAAAGAAATGCTGTTTCAACAATGCGGCAACATTGTCATCTGCTTTAATGAAAACTAAGCCAAGCATTTCAAATATTCTTTGAAATTAAAATTATGCTTTGTATGTCCTTTGAAGTTAGTATTTGGAGTTGGTGAGTCTGGAGTAACCATCCTGCCTATTGTTTTAAGGCTAAAGTTAATGACCAGAATTTACATGTGGAATGTCCTTTATTGCTCTAAGTATAAAATAATGTAAATGTAGTTTCAGTGTGATCTGGGAACCAGGAAAATGTAAACAAATGATGTAATGTTCAGCAAAACTGCAGTTTCAATTTAAACAGTGAGAGCCAGAAATTATTAAGCATTTTGATTTTGGACTATTCAACTCAGCACTGCCTTCCTCTATGTAAGTACGTTATCTTAGAAATATGTTTTCTTGTAGAAATAGCTAGGACTATAAAGATTAGACTAAGTGTTTTTCTGTGATGTCAGAACTGTACTACAGAATTATTTTAAGTTTCTGTGTGATCTCTGAACTCTTGAATAGCACTGTGGTATAGCAGTATTGTCTTGTGTTTTAATTATTTATTCAGACCTAGGTCCTCTCCTGTTTGGTATCTACTTCTCTGAAGTACAGACTAATACAGAAGGTCTTTGGCTAACAAAATTTGCAGATGACTGCAAACTAGGAGCCATAATCAAATCTCCTAATGATGTGGACATCCTACAAAAGGGCCTCACTGAGACAGATGCCTGGTGTCAAAGCCATGGCCTCAAGCTCAATGCCAAAAAGTGCACTGTCATCCCTTTTGGTAAAAACTCTGTACCCATGAACTACCACATAGGTGGTAGTCTACTTAACACCGAAAGTGTGATAAGAGACCTTGGGACACAGGTGGACAGTAGTCTCTCCTTTGATAATCACATCACCACAGTAGTCAGGAAATCCTTCTACATGGCACACCTCCTCACAAAAGGTTTCTCATCCAGGAAAAAAGAGATCATTGTTCCCCTCTACTCAACACTCATTAGACCCACTATAGAGTACAACGCCCCTTTTGGTATGTACCTCACAAGACATCTACAACAACTGGAAAGGCCACAGAAATACCTCACAAAGAGGATGCCTCAAACAGATGACTTACGCAGACCATCTAAAAAACTCCAGCTTTACTCTGTCACATATTGCCTACTCAGAGCCGATCTCTGCCTAACATACAAAGCTATGTCAAACCCAGAGCTGTTGGACATGCTCCACGTAAAGAAATCCCAATCCCTCTGAGCTACATAGTCTAGGGACCTAAACCTTGTCACCACAATAAACAGAACATGCTGGAGAGGTAGATTCCTGTCTCAGAGACTTCCCATACTCTGGAACAAACTACCTATCTATATCAAACAAAGCTCCTCATTAGCACTCTTCAAGAAAAATCTTGATGATTGGATGGGAGATAGGAAATTCACCCTGGGGATCACTTCTGTGGCTCTGCTTGACAGGAGCACAGGAAAATAATTTTCTTGGGAACAAAAGCCAGGGTACTGTTTGGCTAGGCTTACATAGGCCCTAGGGCCTATAGCCTTGTACCTACCTATGAACCTATGAACCTATTAAATATTTTAAAAAACTTTTACCTGTGGCTGGTTTATGTAGAGATAAGTTAAGCTCTAGAGTACATGGCATATTTATAGAGTTTATTGTACAAAGCCACCCTAAAAAAGCCTTAAGACTGATTAGTCACACTTACCATTGGGTAATAATATTGCACAGTAATAATTGGACACTCTTTTAAGGGCCTTTGGGTAGCTGATAATTATTAACTGGTGGTGGCAGTAATTAGTACCGTATAGTCTGGGTAAAAGGGCACAACTGGATAATCTGTGCCATCCTTACCCAGGAGTGTCTGTGAAGTTGTATAAATAAGTATCTCAAAGTGTGTGTGTGTGTGTGTGTGTGTGTGTGTGTGTGTGTGTGTGTGTGTGTGTGTGTGTGTGTGTGTGTGTGTGTGTGTGTGTGTGTGTGTGTGTGTGTGTGTGTGTGTGTGTGTGTGTGTGTGTCTGCGTGTGTGTGTCAGATACTTGGACTGGGACATGAAGCACAGGTTGGACAGAGAGGGTACTGGAGGTTAGCTTGCCACCTAGGCTGAGATCAGGACCCTATAGTTGTGCCAGTGGGAAGTCTTAGTGGGGACCTGGAGAGCAAGGGAGCAACCAGCCCCAGACTGACTGTGATCTCTGTGTGCACTTAAGGGAAATTGTACTTTACTGTGTGTATGTGTTATCCTTTCCTCTTATATGAGATGCCCTTTCTGGTGTTAGTGGTGAGGATTGAGGCATCTTGCTTGCTTGGCCAGGGTGTGGGTATCACACCCAGTACAATTATGTATCGTTGATGTGGATCATTCATATCAATGGCAGTGTTTTCACACAAACATTTGTTTTCTGTCATCATTCTCTTTAGGAAAAACTTATTTCCCACTAATTAGCACATTGATGGTGGCCCACTGAACACTGAAGGTATTATAAGAGATCTGAAGACACAGTTTGACAGCAACCTCTCCTTTGACCACCACATTGTCACTGTGGTCAGAAAGTCCTTCTATGTTGCACATCTCATTACCAAGGGTTTTGCATCCAGGAAGAAAGAGGTCATCATCTCTCTCTCCTCTTCCTTCATTAGACCAATCGAGTATAATGCCCCATTTGGCATGCACCTCACTAAACACCTGCAACAGCTGGAAAGGCCACAAAAGTACCTCACAAATAGGATTTTAGGCCTTAAGCACATGACCTACAGGGACAGACTCAAATAACTAGCTTTTCTCTGTCTCATATCATCTATTAAGAAGCGATCTCTGCTTGACTTACAAAGCCGTGTCTGACCCAGCTAGAATTGTTACACCTAAAGAAATCCCAATCCCACCGTACATTCATGATACCGATATCCCACATAGTTGACAACCATGGAATACAACTCCAGAGTCATGTTGAAATACCTGCCCCCACTACTATGGTTACACAATCCAACAAAGTAAAGTAATCTGTGAGTAAGAACATCAATGTTCAATATGAAACACGTGCTACCCGGTACACATAACCCAGAAGTATAAATACAGCAGTAGATTTTTGTAAATAGCGTCCCACACTGAACATAGCATTGCTGAATCTACTGCTGAAGTTCCAGGAACCATTAAGGAGATATACTCAACAGTAACTTGCAAAAAGGCAAAAACCTACTGGTAATAGATGGATATTTGTACCATTTAGAGAGGTCTAGAAGTTGTAAGAGATATTGGGCTTGTAAATTAGAAACAACTCAGGGCTGCAGAGGCAGAGCTGTCACCACTTTGCTACCAGAAGGAGATAAGTTAACAAAATCTGTTGCTTACCACCACCCAGGTGATCCTGGGGAAGTAGCTAGATAATCAGTATGTCATGATTTGAAGCTCAGAGCAAAATATAGTAGAGATACCCCTTGTCCTCTAGTGGAGGATGCTTTAGCAACAACTTCGCTAGACAGTATAGACAGTATTCCTAACCGAAAGGTGTTATTACAGCGAATAGGAAGAGTGAGGAGAAAAGCAAATGTACGGGATGGCACTACTGAGATAACACTCCAAAATGTAGACTTTAATGATTATCCACTGAAACAGAGAACATTTGTTAGCAAGATGATGTGTGATGTAACAACAGACATCACAGCAGTGGTCTTTAGTACTGTAAAGAACCTGTACGACCTAAGCCAGTCTAGCATTTAGCTAATAGATGGCACCTACTTTATTAAAGGTGTTACCATACGACAACTGTACAGTATACATGGTCTGATAAAGTGCGGCACTTATAGTAAATTTGTACCATTATTATTTGCCTTGATGGCTAAGAATTCGTTAAAGTCCTACAATTACCTAAGGCATTGTACTTTTCATTTGCTATCTGAACATGGCTTTGAGGTGGCAGTTAGGTTTTTGTTGTGCGATTTTGAGATAGCAGCGCTGAAAAGTATACGGATCAATGTACTCAGAGCCCGTTCAAAGGATTGTCTTTTTCATTTCAGCCAGAACATCTGGCGTAAAGTGCAGTCCCTGGGATTGGCATCACTGTACAACATTAATCAGTCTTTTCAATTACATGTAAAGTATCTCGTAGCCCTTGCATTCCTTGCAGAATCAGAAGTAAATACTACCTTTGCATTGTTAAAGGGGTCATTCCCTGAGAAGGGTAGGGAACTCATACTTATTTTTGTGATTGGTATGTGTACGGCAAAAAGTGTAAATTTAATACTAGGACATCTGCCAGCATACGCTTTCCACCACTCTTTCCAGTTCCATTTTAGAACATGAGCAATTTGAATGACCTCTTCCTTCCATGCACTCAAAACTCCATTGATGCATGGCATCATAGGTTAAAGTGCCTCCTAGGTACTAGGAATACAGATATGAATGCTCTGCTACATGCCTTAGTCCATGAACAGAACTGTGTGGACAAACTGAGAGTGCAGACGGTTACAGGATGTCCTCCTTCCCCAAAGAAAAGATGGCTGGTATTACGGTATGAGCAGTTCAGGACTGTGCTATTTCAGAAAACATCATATTCAAACCTAAACTTTGTTAAAGCCATAGCTAGACTACTGAAAATGTAATGTGTGTGTCTTTCACATAATATAATGACAAGAGTTATCCACATCAGCATATGTGGTGTGCTACAGTAATGGACAAGTGCATCTATGAGTTAATCGCTTTAATGATAATGGATCAGCTACAATGTTTACAACATCTACTTATTGCACGGGAATGTTTAAATATGTTCATAATGTAAATAGATTACACAGAGTTCTTCATTTGTTTGGTGGGGAGTCACTGTTTTGATGTTTCACTACAGTTGAATATGCTTTATTTGGACTTGTGTGAGGTTTCCACATGTGCATAGCATTTAAATACATTATTTCACTTCACTGGTGTGGGACGCACTTCCGTGTTGTTGGTGTTTTGAAAGTCGCTCTTCTGATGGTCGGTATTATGAATGTACGGTATTCTAAACTGTCGGTTACTTAGTCTCGTTGTTTCGAATGTCGTTCATGTGAAATGTCGGTCTACT
This sequence comes from Protopterus annectens, assembly GCF_019279795.1. Taxonomy (NCBI): domain Eukaryota; kingdom Metazoa; phylum Chordata; order Ceratodontiformes; family Protopteridae; genus Protopterus; species Protopterus annectens. The sequence goes on along the minus strand of NC_056735.1, from coordinate 990,433,543 downwards.
GAAGTAGACCCATATATATATATATATATATATATATATATATATATATATAAAAAACACTGTTTTGATGTACTTGTTAATCCCATGAATGTTTACTAAGTGATGGTTTTATATTGTGCTTATCAGTGTAGTGCCATGTTCTGATTGCTCAATACAGCTGTAAATTTACACTGTATTACTCTGGTTCTCTTTGATCTTACATTCATAAACCTCCTTACTATCACACTACTCTTATACTCTCCCTGTATTCTCTTGCTCTGACTTACTGTGGTCCTTACTCCATCTCTTTTTTTGTATAATAAGTACTAACTTTATGTGTCAATGTAATATTACAGTTTAGTAGAGTTTTTGTCATTCTTTCATTTCAGAGCCAGTGGTCACTTCATCTAACCTCAGTACTGCAGGAGCTCTGCCATAAGGCCTGACTCCTTCAAGTTTACTGAGAATTTTGTTATTGTATAATGATAAGCAAATTTATCATGTCATACATTCCTGTGTATTTGCCTAATCAGTTAAATACTGCTTGCTCTTTGAAAGTCTGTGAAATCGTCCATGCAAACTAAGTTGGCCAGTTTCAAAGTTGGCCACTGTCCCCTTTTGTTGTCCATTACACTATACTATACTGCGTATGGTATTTATTTCGATTCATGAAACAACAGAAAACCTGTTTTAATGTGGCACCTCTTTGTTAATTACTTCAACTGATTGCACTCAGTTATAATTTGACCTTCTCACACACTTCCAATTAACATAATATACTTCCTGCATACAGATTTTTCTTGACTGTTATTCTAAAACCATCCCCAAATGACCTTACCTCTTCTATACATACACTTCTGTTTCTTGTTTCCTACTTTGCTATCTCCACTTACTTTTCAGCCACATTTCCAACTATCTTTCTCCCTCACATACTGCTTTGCACTATATCCATTCATAATCACTACCCTCCCTGATAGTACCTATTGTATCCTCTACTTTTCCCAGATAAAGCCTTATTTCTTATTATTCTGACTACATCATTATACATAGCCTTAAACAGCCCTCTGTTCCTTACATTCCAGAGAAGATACCAGGGCAACCTAAGTCTCTTCTTTTATAGAAAATGCTTCTCTCCTTACCTATCCTCTACCAGCTTTCAGAATCCACCATCACTGACCCTTCTACTACCCTGCAACTTCTTTTTTCCTTCTTCATTGCTACTTCTCCGCTATCTGACATCTATAAAAAAACAGATTTCTGTACTTAACTATGACACTCTTCAGCTTATTATATATTTTTCTCCTCCTACTTTGCCATCATTCATCCTACCATGACTCAATAATATCTCTAAACATCTCTCCATCTCTGTTCCAACCACCTATCCATGCTTCCTGTTTACACTCTCCACGCATTTCACCAAATCTATTCAATATTGCCCGTCATTTCTATTCCAAATATAGACAGATTAACTCACTTCAACTCAAGCCAAAACAAAATTAAATGCAAGAATTCTATCCAAAAAACAAGTATGCATAATTCCCCAATATACTAAAATCCTTCTAGGAGGATACATACTCCTGAATCCTAGCCACATGTATCACATTGAACACAAAGATAATTCTCTCCCAGACACTTCTCTAAGACAACAAGAGCCTATTCCCAACCCTGGTGATCTACATTTTTTACTGCAATAAATGTTAGAAGTCTAAAAAATGAAACTGCTAAAATACATGCATGAATTACCCAACATAAGCCCGAAATTCAAACTGAAACTTGGATTAATCCCAGCATAAATGACTCCAAAGGTATGCCTCCTGGCTATGATATCATTTGTAATGACTGTATAAAGAGGAAAGGTGGTAGTATTGCTTTAATATTTTCCAACACTTACCAAATTTCCCCTTACAGCAAACCAATATCAAAATTTAGATAGCAGAGCTTATTATTGCTTTCCTCAAAATAAACAGTTATAAACAAATTTGTATTACTGTCCTTTATGTCCCTCCTGGTGACAATATGGCTATACTGGAAGATATCTTACATTGGATATGCATAACATTGCCACAAAAAAAAAAATGCTATGAAGTGATGTTAATGTCAATTGATTGGACATAAACTCTAACATTCCTACATCTAGCATGAAGTTATGTGGTTTCATACAACTGATTAATAGCCTGTACACTACAACAAGACATCAAATTCCCTATTAGGCTGGATCCTAGTATCAAAGCCTGGCAGATACTCCACCACAGGTACAATGTCAGACTCTTTCAATGATCATCACCCAATCTATATGACCAGACATCTCAAGCATCCAGTTAAACGGCATATTTATAAAATAATAAGCAACCTTTCCAAGTTTAGCTCAGAAATGTTCATTACTACACTATCATGCATTAACTGGAACTTCCTAAAAATTGTCTCCTTAGATGATGTTGTGAATGAATTCAGGACAACTTTTCTAGATATCCTAAATAGCCTTGCACCTCCTACAAAGAAGAGAATAAAAACAAATAGTGCAGTTTGGCTATCCAAAAGTAGCACAATGCTAATGCAGGATTGAGAAAAAGCATGGGAAGAATGACAAAATTATAAACCCTCAATATCTTGAAAATGTCAGAATGCTTTGCAATTCTACTAAAAAGCAAATAAATGAAGACAAAAAAACTATACTATAATGATTTTCAGAATAATGCTAAACACAATCCAAAAAAAAGTTTGGATATCCAGTAAAGAAATCTTACACCCCAGCTAAAAATTTAACCCAAATGCATCCCCCAGTAACCCACCACTCAAAAATGCAATGCAATTTGACTCTTATTTTATAGATCGTATAGCATCTCTAACCAAGGATTCCTCAGCATCTAATCCAAACCTATCAATACATCCACTTTCACCTTCAAACCTGTACCCACATCTTATATAAAGCTACCTTTAAACAAACTTAAACCATGGTCTTCTTCAGCTAATGACCTTCCAAGTGAGTACCTAAAATAACAGCCAATAGCATTGCCTATCATGTTTCAATGCTTATAAATAAGTCAATCCAAGAATCCCCCATTCCCTCTCTGTAGGAAAAAGATACACATTATTCCTCTGCACAAAGGAGAAAATCAACAGAAATTAATAACTTTAGACCTATAGCAATCTTATCTCTGCTCACCAAAATGCTTGAAAAATGTATTAATAAACAATTGCTAGACTACCTCCAGCAGAAAGAGCTCCTATCCCCTACGCAACATGACTTCCATCCTTCCCATAGTAATAGCACTGTCTTTCTAACCTATATAGATACTGTCAATAAGGCTAGAGATAACGGCAAACAAGTCTTTTCCTTATTTCTAGACTTGTCTAAAGCCTTTCACACAATTTCCAATGAAAACAAATGAAAAATACCAGTCCAAAAGCAACCCAGTGGTATAAAACAAAACTAGTGAACACCAATAACATCCAATACCACACTGCCAGGAGATAGAGAAACTTTAATAAAAAAAAAAAAAAACAGAGGTAAGCGCGTTCACAACACAAGGTTCCTTCTTCAGACCATTCAAAGAATACAGTAAAAACACAGTCATTATATAGTTAAAATAATTAGAAAAATATCCAATCAGAGACAAAAAAACAATTAAAACATTAGACTGTGCATAATTTATTTCCTCAGCTAACCTCCCTATCCAATCATAAAATAATATAAAATCTTGTCCTATCAAAGTAAATACTAAAAGCCTGCCTTCCTATCAAAATACAATAATAACTGTGTTATAATTGGTTAAAACTATTTGAACTAAATGATAGAACAACCAATCAAAATGACTTAGCTGAACATATAGCATTCATATACTATTAAAATACTTTTACATCACATAGTCAAAAAAGGAAGTGGATCTCACAAAATTAGAAAAAAATAGTTTATTAGAAACATCTCAAATAGCATTAAAAAGCTATGTCTTAACATTTCGTTCATTCTGTATTGGAGATGCTGTACATTTCCCAAGAAGGACTTCAATAAATTATTTGTGAATAATGCACAAAAAACCCCATACCATTGCACTGTTAATACTGATACAAGCTGTGACAGCAAATAAGAATCAACAAAAATACATAATAGTCAATCAGAAGTCTCCTCAGTGACTGGTCACAGTCAACTATAGTACTAATGGTTAGAAAACTCGCTCAGCCTCTTATCAAATCAGAGCAGACCTAACCAATAAAAATAGAAACTGTGCAAAATCGACCTATCAGCTAAAAACAAAGCCGATCTGTTAAAGTATAAAGGTTGGTGTTAAATATCTCCAAACAGAGTCGAACAATATGCCCTATAACAATGTATGTCAAAGATATTAAGAAGTATCTAAAATTAAGTCTGAATAACTCGCTAATAGTGGCATGACAAAACATCCATTTAGGCAACACCAACAGCAACCTCAATACATTGTTATTTATCATAAATCCCACTCAGCCTCCTATCAGATTAGGACAGATCTAGCCAATACAAATCTGATTTGTGCAGAAGCAGCCTATCAGTTCCAAGACAAAACCAATCCATGTACAAGTTGCTTCTAAACCTCTTGAGGGGTGAAAAACAATACTAAATACTTCTGTGTGGACACACACATAAAATATGCTTAATGTCATCTGTCAGAAAAACTTAAGAAACTATACAAAATGTAGTGTAAATGGCTCACCAATAACAACATGGCAAGTATAACACATCTGACCAATGAAGATGTAAACTCATCGTAAACACCCAATTAAAAAAAGTAAGTATAAATACAAAACATAAATATATGTCAACATTGCCAATGCAGAACCCTCAAGCTAATGATCCTCAGGAAATTATTTGTTTAATTCACAGATACCTACACATAAAAACAGATCTCAACTTCCTTAGCGGCATCAAAGATAACCAATCAATGGCGACAATCATGGATATGCTCATGTATTTTAAAAATTCCACTGTGAGACTATCTTAGTAAAGTTTCACCATATCAACTTAAAACAAATCCAACATCATGACTTGTATGAGCAATATCCAGCCATCATCAGCAACTTCTACAGTGGCTCCCAGTATCCTGTTTATTCAACTTAAGAGGCAGCTGATCTAAAAACTGCAAACTTGTGATCACCACAAAGGGAAACACTCACATATATGCATTGAAAGGTAATAGCCATTCCAGAAATAACATAGGCATAAAACAGCCAATCAAGAGCAGTATGGCATATCTTCTCTTATTGGTTAAGAAATCCAACTCTGCCACTTCTCAAATTTCACAAAAACATACCTATAAAGATCATAACTACAAAACTTCTCCCACTCAGCTTTGAGTTGTATACAGAACATTGCATTTATAAACAATACCTAAAACATCAACAATGTACAAAAAAGCCATCAGAAAGACACACATCATTACATTTGAAAACAATAAACATTCATGACTTAATACAAATGCCACAAATAAACAGCGGCTTCAAGGGCAACTCTCAGCATTGTGGTATTATGGAACAAACTACTCAAGGGAAGTACCCATTTCAAGGCACAAGCTTGTAATCACTTTAACAAAAATTGCAGCAATGCAACCGGGTTGCATATATTGAGATGTATATATTAAATGAGTAAAAGCATGATCAAGCAAAATACTATAAATAGTTAATAAATAAAACTTGGTGGGAAGACATTGTCCATTGTATCCTGACATTATCAAAATGCTTTAGTCAATGTTTGTGTCTTTCGGCTTTTACTGATCTTATATTCTAACACCAAACACATTGTAAATGGCTGGCATTTAGATGTAAAGCTATAGCCAATCAGATATCAAAAATGCTAGTATTAGCTAATCAAATTCTTCTTAGCATATTGGTGGATGAGCAACTACTTCAAGATGTCAAAAACACTCACCAATAGACTTCTTCATGGGGAAAATGAAACCTATCATAGCCAATCCATGAACCGATAGCCATAAATACCAATAAAAACTAATAATAAAAACTATGTTAATGAAAAGTCTAACACTCAGTGAGGCCAAAATAAAGCATAATCAACAAACATGTACCAAACAGTAACTATAATGTTATGACATCAGAAAAGCAATCAAACTAATCAGAGCAAAGACAACTCACAATATATAAACAAGCATGAAAGAATGCATGAATTATAAACAATTCTCAATCGGTTGCATTAACAAAAAAACATGCTACAAATTTCAAGGAAATCTATATAAGATAGATAAAAGTAGAATGGCATCTTACTAGTTTTCACTGAGTATCCCTTTGGCTCTTTCACACAGTTTGTCACAACAATCTTCTATTTCAAATGTCATTAGGTGTCTCTCAACCCCACACTAATATGGTTCAAAAGCTACCTGTCCAATAGGTATCAATCAGTAAAATGGCACTCCATGCTCTCTCCTTACCTCTAAGTCACCACCAGTGTACCACAAGGCTCTATCCTTGGTCCCCTCCACTTTAACATGTTCACAGACTTTCTCTATACATCCACATAACAGTCCAGCCTAATATAATACACAGATGATTCCACTCTCATTTGCACATCTGACAACATGGTGCACCTCCAAACAATTACTCAGAAAGCTTTAACAGCCACTGAAACACGGCTTCATAACTCTCAACTCATGCGCAACCCAAAAAAGACCAAACTGCTACTTTTTTCCCCAAGTGTCTTGTGAAAAAAACACAAAATTTAAAGTCATCTCTCTTGATAATACAACCTCTGAAGTCACTTCTCATAACAAATTATTAGGGGTGATATTGGATGATAATCTTACATTCGAGCTGCATATACAAAATTGCATAAGAAAAACTCATCAAAACCTAGGGATGCTGAATGAGATTGCTGCTATAAAAGCAAGGACTAACAACACAACCCATAATTTAATTGCTTGGACAAAATTGTCTAATCTGTTAGGGAAATATTAAGTGTTCACCTATGTATATTGCTTTTTTAGTTGTTATGGACATTGTATATAGTTTATTTGTTTCTTTCTTGTTACTATACTGTTAAGTTATTGTGTTATAAAATAAATAAAAAAAAAATATTTTGGAAAAAAAAATAGGAATGCTTTACAGAACCAAAGACTTTCTCACCAGCACAACTAAACACTTATCACTACTTATCTGCTCCCCACACTTCTTTATGGTGTTTCTACCCTCACTAACCTCCAGGCATCACAAAAATTAAAACCTGAACAATAATATAATAAAGTTTCTAAATGTGCAGCAAATACCCCTTTCAGAACCTACCACTTAATAGTACTAAAAAGCCTGAATTGGTTATTACTGCCTCAGCAACTAACATATACACATCTTACCACCTGTAAAATTATCCAGCATCCCTCTGCCTGTCTGGCACTACAAAACATGCTATACAACTATGTTCCCAGTTGGTTAGTGTCATCGATTGACCAAAAACCCCTGTCTATCTACAAACCTATCAAATCTGCTGGTCATTGTCTGTACTCATACAAGGTTTTTAAGGCCTATAACTCCTTACCTGTATCCATGAGATCCATGCCCTCACTCCCATCTTTCATAACCACTCTGAATGATTTTCTAGCAAAAAAATCTGGTTCTGTTCTTACTCAAAATGAGGATAACCTATCTCTAAATGTGAACAAGTACCTTTTTTTCCTTATAACTCCTTACGCTTCCTTCTTCACTTACTAACTTACTTCTATCAAATTCTCTTCCCTGACTCTCTAAATATATGATGAGCCTGTTTTTCCCTCACTTCATATTGCAATTCCTGTTTTTATAAGACTAACTTGCCTTTAATTTCTATAAAAACTGTCTAAAATTTCTCTAAATATTAAATGATTGTCATATAATTTGCATTGATTCCTAACCAATGTTTTTTTTATTATGTCTGATTTGTTATAATTATTTAAACAGCAGACGTTTTTCTTTTATTTTTGAAGATTGCAAAATGTATTGTTCTTAAAATATTTTGTAATAATTTGGAGATTTTCTCCCTGATCCTCTGCTGAAAATAGGCTTCTACCCAGTTCAACTTTCTCAGTAATCAAATGTCAATAAATAAATAAATAAATAAATACATTAGATTGATATTTGCCTTAAGCGCACTTAATAAGGTAGCAAATGTTACCTTAATGGCACTGGCCATGGTGCACATAACTTGAGCCTAGTCCACATATCATGGTCATGGTCATGCATGTTATCATTGGGCTGGTGAAAATAAATAATTGCACACATGCTAATATTGTTTCTCAGAATTCTCGCACATTCTTTCTGTTCTGTGGCATGTTTATGTTTGTACTGCCACTGTGTAGTCTTCATCATAGCTACATACCACAGTCATGCCACAGGTGTACACCACAGGTTTACATTGCTGATGTTTCAGCATTCATATAGTGCAACATTCAGATGTTCTATTATATGTTGTGAAACATTCCACAGTATATGTAGAAACCTGCTAATCCCTGCTGGTGTTTTATTCCTTATGGAGATGGTAAAAATATTTTGGATTAGGATAGTTGCCTGTAGACATGTAACAAACACTGATATGCATGTGTAACATTGATTGTATCACATGAGGCCTTCTTTGAGTATGGGATTCCTGGATTGCAATGTGACTTTTTGCCAAAGCACTAACTAACATTGAACATAGAACTGTAGAACATTCAATGCAATTGGGCCATGTAGTTATTTATGCCTTGCCTGTTACCATCCTTAGACTTCACCTCCTTTTTCAAGGAGTGACAGGACAGCCATACATGGGGTGAATTTATGAAAACCCTTCCAATTGTCTAGTTTGCTCTTAAAGGAAGATAGTGTGTCACATTGCTTGATCTGGAGAGGTAGTTTATTCCCAAGACGGGATAGTGGCTGAGAGAGAAATCTGTCTCTCTAGTGTGATTTGTTTATTTACTGATGCAGGTTCAGATCTATAGCTCTAATGTTTGCAGTACCATTTGATTTGTGGAGAAATAAGAGGTCTTGGACTGCCAGATCAGTAAAAGTGCATAAAGCAAGGCACAGATTGCCCCAAAGGAGCTGGTGCAACACTGAATACAATGGCAATGTCTCCAGCCTTTCATTATAGACCATGTCTTTTAAGCTCATGATCATTTTTATCAGGAATCTTGTACACTCTTTTTAACTTAGTGATATGTTTAGTAAGATTTGGATACTCCACCACAATTCCCATTAGGTCTAAAGACATGGTAGACTCAAAACCATGGTACAGAGTAGGCGTTAACCAAGTTCCAGTAAACATACACACATGGGCGTCCTCTTAATGCACGAGGAATTCAAAGTCAGGCAATTTGTTATTTAGACTTCTAGCTCTAAGCAGGGTGATATTGATATTGCCCGGTACTTTAATTGTTATATCTTTAGGATGGAAGATTCTCTGTCTGATCACTGCCTAAAAAGGACACTATGGGGGCAAAAAAGGATTTAACCAGTACGAGGATGCCTTGAAATTAAAGTGTAAGCTGTCCTTGGCAAAGTAAGTAGGACTGCAAAGCAGTTCATCCCATGCTGACACATACTGGACCCCCCCCCCCCCAAATGACACCAGTGACTGAGCAAGCACTGAAATCATCTTTTCCTTGAGCTTCAGCATCATTCTTGGTGAATGTAGGATTCTGTTCAATACCAGAGTCTTTCCTGCAATTGTGGCATGCATGGAGGGCTGGAAGATGTCTTACTGCATTTCCATTAGGGTATTGTGCACTAGGTAATTTAAACCCACATGGGCCACTTTGACGTCATAATCAAATCTGCTCATTTTAAGGGTCTTGAGGGCACCAGAGACTTTAGAGATCTGGGCACTGGAAAGACAACTTACCATCACCCTGGTTTTGTCCAGCCTTGTGAGGGGAGTGTCTTTGTGTTTTACTAGGGAGTTGCCAATCACTAGAACACCACTGTTAATGGGAGTTTAAGTGTACTTCATTTTGGGGTATGCTTTTTCCTGGTAATGATTGTGGGAGTATCAAAATATGTTTCAGTATTTAATTTCCAATTGACCATGGATATTTAGGAAAGTACTTTTTTACAGCTTCAGGATATGATTATATTCCTTGTATTTGTGCAGAGTACTGAGGGGATGTGTGGTGCTTACAGGCCAGTATTTTTCTGTGACATGGTTGCCTCCATGTCAGTTAAATAAGTGCATTTCTTCCTGAAAGCTTGTGATGGGATAAGTAATAATTCACTGTCCATGAGCATCAGTCAGTTGCTACATTTCTTAATATAATAAGTGTTATGAGGCTGGAAACTGAGAGAAGACAATCCCATTTTGAACAAGAGTGTACAAGGACATAAGACTTGTCCAAATTGTATTTTCATTTGTACCATAATATTGATCTAACAGACATGATCTACTAAGGGAAACATAATTTAGAAAAATTTAACTTGATCCTAAATAATGAGCTTGCAGCTTTAGCACAGCCTGCAAAGGGTATGGCCCAGGTTGCGCTTGCTAGAACTAAGACTTCAGTTGAAGTGTGGTACATGCTATATGCACATGTGGGAGGGTGTTCTGGCAAGATCTGTAAATAGTAGTGTGGAAACAGTTCAACTGTTAAACCCAGGTGATGTGTTACAGCAACTGATATGTGTGTCACCATCAGACATACCTTCTACATGCACGTGATGTGGTATACCAACTGATATGTGTTACCATCAGACATGCCTTCTACCCCAGATGATGTGGCATACCAAGTATGTGTTGCCATTAGATGTACCTTCTACTCTGAGATGATGTGGTATACCAACTGATACGTGTTTCCATCAGACAAACATTCTATATCCCTTTGATGTGGTATACAAACTGATATGTGTTACCATCAGGCATAACTTCTGCCCCTAGATGATATGGTATACCAAATAATACGTGTTGCCATCAGACATACCTTCCACACCCAGATGATGTGGCATACCAAATATGTGTTGCCATTAGATGTACCTTCTACTCTGAGATGATGGAGTATACCAACTATGTGTTTCCATACATTCTATATCTCTTTGACGTGGTATACCAACTGATATGTGTTACCATCAGACATACCTTCCACACCCAGATGATGAGTTATCCCAATTGATATGTTTTACCATCAGAAGTACCTCCTACACCCTGATTTTTTTAATTTCCTCCAAGTCTTTTGGGTTTCTAATACCATGACGGGAATGGGCCCCATTTCTAAGTCAAGGTATGATCAAAGTCCATGAAAATAGTCTTATTTCAATCTTTGATTTTAACCAGAAGGGCTCTTTGCAGCACCCACTATGTGTCCAGCATTGACTCCTTCTGCAATTTATACATAGTTACTTGTATCGGTAACAAGTATGATTGTAAATTCTTTTTATAAGACCCATTGTTTCTACTATATTGGAACTTTCTGGGTATCCTTCTTCCACATTGCCCTTGTTTCTGCCTGCAAATCCTGGTATATTATTACTTTCTGTCTCTCTGTACATAAGACACTGTAGTCACTGGATGTAGCAACTTCAATGATCAATGCTACTTTTGTCTTCTTTTCATGGACTACTATATCCAGTTTTCTCACATCTATTTTTTGAACTGTTGGTAATGGGTAATCCCATGTGATATAAACTTTATCATTTTCTATAATGCTTTGTGGCTCATGTTTCCAATGATGTTCAGCTACTTCAATATAATAATGTTTGTACATTCCCCAACGCCAAAGTCTTACCATATTATTATGCCTTTCAGTACACAGTCCTTCTACCATTAGTATATCACAGCCAGCAACAAGATGTGCGACTGTTTCCAATTCTGTTTTACAAAACCTGTGTTTCTTCTACATGTTCAATTGACTTTGTAAACCGATGTGTACGTAATCCACTATCTTGGGCTACCAATATTAACCTTTCAACTTTTGGTTTAAAATCATCTCTCCTTAACCATTCCAGCATTTGATCCTGATCAACATGAGGTTGCTGCAAGAGTTTGTATGCTCGGAACTATATCTATACATTTTCCACATTTTACCATCTCATCTGATCCTTCACCTTATATTCTTTCTTTTTGTTTTTTGGCACATTCAGTTTTTGCCTAATGTTTATCAACTCCTGGTCTGATTTCCATTAATGTGTGACACCAATATGCTTCTGCTAAACTAAGCAGGGAGGTCATCTTAATCTTATTCTTCCCATGTTTTAAAACTTTCACTACATTTGGGTCTTGTGAGGTATGTAAGCAGTCTTACAATTGCTGCTCTATACATGTAACTAATTTCAAGCAGGCCCATACTGCCTTCAAAGAGGGGAACATATAGTCTTGGTATAGACTGATTTTTATACATCATTTGATAAGCATGAATCATCCTTCTTATTTTCCTGTCCAACTGATCCAACATGTTTTGGGGCCAGTCAGTCACTCCAAAACTCTAAGTTAGGACAGGAAGAGAAAATGTATAGCCTGGACTTTGTTCCTAGATGTCAATGCTGTTTTCAGTATAAATTTTAGTCATAAAATATTCTTTAGTAAGATTTATTTGCATTTCTTCATGTTTTACTGTTAACCCTTCATCAGTTCCCATATGTTTATATACTCCTCTTTCCAAGTTCTTTTATATCACATTCCAGTCCTAAGCTGATGATTTCTTGGTGCTACAGTTTTCCTGCTTTAAAGGTCACTTTTGCATATTTATCAAGACCAAATTCCATCCATACATCATCAGAGAAAGTTTTGACCACTTGCAGTTGTGCTTTCATTTCCTCATCTGATGAACTATAGCATTTTAAATCATCCACAAAAAGAAGATTAGATCTCTTTATACACTGTTATTTTCTGGGAGCCGAATTGCAGATATGATATAATCTGTTAAGTAGACAGCTTAATGGGTTAATGGCAAGACAGAACAGCAGCTGTGACAAAGAGTAATCCTGGAATATCCCCATTTGAATTTTTATCCGTGGAATAATAATTTGTCATTTAACATGGTTTAACTGCAATGTGGTTTGCCAATATTTCATGGTTGCTGTAATGTAATCGATCAGTGTAGGGTGTATCTTATACATTTTTAAGCATCTTTTATTTATGAAAGTAGAATACTGTCACTTTTTTATAGTCTATCCATGCCATGCTTAGATTCTTCCATTTTTTACAGTTCTCCATTATGACTATATTTAACAACAAATGATCTTTATTCCATATGACTTCCTTTTGTTGCCCTTTTGTTCTATTTCCATGATTGAGTTTTCTTCTAACTGGCTTTAAACTCTTTCAGCATCAATTCCAGTCTATAATTTATATATTGTTGGAAGGCAAGTTATTGCTCTATAGCTTTTAGGATAGATTGCAGAGTCACTCTTTCGTAGGAGTATTGTTTTTCCTGTTGTTAACCAGGTTGGTGCCTGTTTTGGGTGTGCATATAAATAGTTATTAGTCATGGCTAAATCTTCATGTAAAAGATATTAATACCTTTAGCCAGAAGTTAGATATTGTATCTGGGCCTTAGGTTTTCCATTTAGGAGCTTTTTTGAGCTTTATTTCAATTTCTGTAGCTATTACTTCATCCCATTTCATATCCTACATATTTGAAAGTCTTATTATTTCATTTACTTCTTCTATCCATTCATCTTCAGCATCTTTGTTATGTTCCACAGGATCTTCATGGATATTTCTCCAAAATGTATCTATTTATTCTCTTTTTGATGATATTTCAATTCCTTTTGCCTTATAGGTTCATAGGTTCATAGGTAGGTACTAAGCTATCTGCCCGAAGGCATTTATAAGCCTAGCCAGAATGTGTTGGCTTTCGCCGCCCCCTTAGATTAGTTCCCTGTGCCTCTGTCCAGCAGAGCCACTGAAGTGATCCCTGGGGTAAACTTTCTGTTTCCCATCCACTCATCAAGATTTCTTTTGAAGAGTGTTAGTGAGGAGCTCTGCATAATGTAGATTGGGATCTTGTTCCAAAGCATGGGAAGTCTCTGGGACAGGACTCTATCCCTCCAGCACTTCCTATTTTTTGTTGTGGTGAGGTTTAGATCCCTAGAGCGTGTGGCTCACAGGGATAAGGTTTTCTTTAGGTGGATCATGTCCATCAATTCTGGGTTGGACATGGCCTTGTATGTCAGGCAGAGATCACCTCTGAGTAGGTGGTATGCAACTGAGTGCAGCTGTAATTTCTTCAGTCGAGCTGCATAGGGCATCTGTTTGAGGCCAGTGATCTTCTTGGTGAGGTACTTCTGTGGTCTTTCCAGCGGTTGCAGGTGTCTTGTAAGGTACATCGCAAATGGGGCATTGTACTCTATGATGGGTCTGATGAGTGATGAGTAGAGGGGCACAATGACCTCTTTTGATCTGGATGCGAACCCCTTTGTGATTAGGTGGGCCACATAGAAGGATTTTCTAACCACTTTGGCAATGTGATTATCAAAGGTGAGATTGCTATCTGCTTGGGTCCCCAGATCCCTTATTACGTCTTCTGTATTTAGGGGACTGCCACCTATGTGGTAGTTTGTGGATACTTTGTTTTTTCCAAAGGGGATGACTATGCACTTTTTGGCATTTATCTTGAGGCCATGATTTTGACACCAGGTATCCATCTCAGTGAGACCCTTTTGGAGGATGTCTGTGTCAGCCAGAGAGTCAATTATAGCCCCTAGTTTGCGGTCATCTGTGAACTTGGTCAGCCATAGTCCTCCTGTGCTTGCCTGTACCTCTGTTATGTATATGCCGAACAGGAGGGGTCATAGGACTGAGCCCTGGGGAACTCCACTTGTAACCGATTTAGAAGTCAGACCTAGCTCCCGCAACTCTCACCATGTGGGTTCTGTCCGGAGCCAGTTGGCAACCCATCTTGTGACGTGGGGGTTTATGTTCAGGCTGGTGAGCTTGTCTATATTACAAGAATGGGGAATGATGTCGAAGGCGTTTGTGAGGTTTGGTAGGCTGTGTGTACCACCTTTCCCTCGTCTATAGCCTTGGTAACTGTCTCAAAGAAGGCCACCATGTTTAGGAGGCATGATCTGCCCTTAAAAAAACCGAACTGGGTAGGGTTCAGTGTTTTGAGGTTCCCAATGTCTCTGTTAATGAGTTCCATGATGATGCACTCCATAGCCTTGCAGACCAAGCTAGTCAGGCTTAAAGGGCGATAGTTCCCGGGATCTGTTGTGGTTCCACCTTTGTGGAGTGGAATAACTGCTGCTGTGCGCCATTCTATGGGTATGTAGCCTGTGGAGAGGCTGAGTTTGAACAGTGTGTTTAGGTGAGGAGTTAGTTAATCTTTGAGCTTGTGTAGGATGCAGCCTGGGACACCATCCAATCCCATTGATGCTGTGTTTTTGGCTTTGGAGAGGGCTGTTTTAACCTGTCTGTGATTTCAGGGACTCTACATTCTTCTGGTATGGTTATGGGCCCTCTTGGGGGTGAGAGAGGGGTGAAGTTTGCACTGAACCTGTCTGCCAGGATGTTGGCGATATTGGTCTGTTCAGTGTATTTTGTGCGATTCTGCACTAACTCCAAGCAGATCTGAGCATCGCCACTTAGATTCTTGGCATAGCTAAAGAATGCCTTGTGGTTATCTTTGGAGTCCTTGACAATTTTTCTTTCAAAGCTCACGTTGGATGATTTTATGAGGGATCGTAGTTTCATGCTGATACTGATCAGGGATGTCTTCCCTTCTTGGGGTTTTACTCTTTTCTGTACTAGTTTTCTCCTTCTATTGTATAGCTTGTTTTTGGCAGGAGCCCACCAGACTGGTTTCCTTTTCTTGGGGGAGTGAGTCTTGGTTTTGCTTGGGATGGCATGATCCATTCATTCTTGTAGGTGCCCGTAGAATGCATTAGTAAAGAGTTTTGCAGCTTGGACAGCATTATCCTTCAGCATGGGGGGCTTTGAAACTTTCCACCTTGATCTTAAGTAATGTGAAGTTTACTTTTGAAAAGTTTTTCATGGTGGTTTTCTTGTCCAGGGGTGGTGGCAGAATGTGGATATCCAAAGTGATTTGTTTATGGTCAGATCTAACCAGCGAGGGGTTGACCTCCAGTGTAGAACACCGGTCGCCCATGTTGGTGATGACCAGATCCAATATGTTGTCACCTCTGGTGGGAGTGTTGACCAGTTGAACCAGGGCAATTGAGTTTATAAATTCTAGGAAATGTTGGGCAAGGGAGTTAGTATTTGAGTAGTTCTCTCAGTTAATGTTTAGATAATTAAAATCACCCAATATTAGGGTGTTTGGTAGGACCTTTATGTTTCCCAGTGTTTCCAGGAATGCGGAATGGGGGTCCTGGGACATGGTGGGTGATCTGTAGCAAGCTACAATTTGAATTGCAGTTTTTCCCATTGTTAGTTGCACATGGATGATCTCTGAAGCATCGTGCTGTGCCACTAACCTGGAGGTGTGGGTATCTTTGATGAATATGGATACACCCCCCCTTTTGTATTTCAGTTTGGGTTCTGTGGCTGAAATGTATGGTATGTGTTGTAGCCTGGTAGTGCTGGGGTGCTCTCTGCAGTCTTAAACCAGGTTTCTGTTACTGCACATATATCGATTTTCTCCATACTGAGGAGTGCCTCGAGTGCATGCATTTTGAGGTTCAGGCTTCTGGCATTGAGTAGCACTACCCTCAGTTTTTTGTTATTTGTGCTATTTACGGTTGTAGGCTTGTCTTTTGAGACTTGCCTAAAAAAGGCACTATGGGGGTGGCAAGAGCCTTGGCCAGTATTCAAAAGCCTAAGGGTGACAGGTGCAAGCCATCTCTAGCGAAGCAGCATGGCTTGTCGAGCATGTCATCCCAGGTGGACAGACACTGGATCCCCTTTGAATGACACCAGAAACTTAGCCAGTTGTTGAAATTGAGAATTTATTTCTTTATACTGTGGTATCATTCTTGGTGAGGGCAGGATGCTACTCAGGGTCAGGGTCATACCGGCCTGGGCTACATGATCAGAAAGCTCTTCCATGTCTCTTTTCATGTAGTCCAGAGAGGTACGGCTCAGGTCATTCACACCAACATGGACAATGACAGAGTCATATTTGTACTTGTTCTGTAGTGACCTGAGTGCTTGTGTTATGTGGAGAATCCTGGCACCTGACAGGCAGCTAACAGTAACCTTCTCCTTATTCAGCCTAGTGAGTGGGACGTCAGTGTGCCTGACTATAGAGTCACCTATTACTAGTATGTTGGGTATGTTATTTTGCCTTAAGGGCTGTGATTGCATGGCTCACTGGTTTTGTGAAGTATGTGTTTCATGGCTTGTGTTGGGGGGTGGATGCTGCTTGGATGTTTGCTTTGGAGGTCTCTGCTGCTTTTGCAGATTTTTATTTAGAGTCTCCGAGTATGTTTTCATGTATTTATGTGTGTTTTTTTCCAGTGCTGCTTTAATGGGTTTATGTGAGACTGGTGGTGTAATGCAGGTGTTTCCTTTCTCCTCTTGACTGTCTGATCCAGTCTTGGGTTGAGAGAGCTTAGCCTCCAGTTTGGCTGTATAATTGCATCTCTCGCATGTATTAGTGTTTGGTGGTAGGAGGAGGGGGTTGTCTGTGTACATGAGGCAGTTGTAACATTTATTTTATTTATTTTATTTTACATTTGTTGACCGGGATAGTCCGACTGGATGCATGTCCATTTTCAGCGGAGGCCCGGGGAGAAAAGCTCCAAGGGTAAGCAGATACAGCATTACATAATACCAGCATTACATATTACAAACAGACTATTTACAGAGATTACATAAGTAAGCAAGTTAAACAAGTTCCACAGGTTACAGTTAATCCTGAGCACAAGTCAGGATTAAATTAAATTACACAGTAAACTGGTTAACAGGGTTTTACACATTCTAGAGAGAGTTAGCCAGGCTTGATACATTGACATAGCCAGTTAAGTGACAAATGTTGTTTGAGTCTAGTTTTAAATTGACCTAAACTGGAAAGTAAGGTAATATCAGCTGGAAGAGAGTTCCAGGATCTACTTACAGAGTTTGCAAAGAGAGAATCACCGGCTGTGTTATTAATTTTGCTAGTCTGAAATAGTAGTTTGTTAGAGGATCGAAGCGGTCTAGGATTGTTATAGGGGGTGATAATATTTTTAAGTGCAGGAGTATTGTCCGGATTATAGAAGATTTTATAGGCCATAATCAGTTGGTTATACTGGATTAGGCTGGGTTGTTCAAGCCAACCAAGCTGATTTAGATTGATGCAATGATGTGTCCTAAAAGGCAGCCCAGTGGCAAACCTGGCAATGTGGTTGTAGCAAATTGAGAGTTTGTTAAGGACAGTCTTGTTTAAATTCGAGAGTAGAGGGGATGCATACAGAAGGGTTGAAAGAAGGTGAGAGTGAGCTATGGCAATTTTAGCTGGAGGAGTTAGGAAGGCTTTTATTCTGTAAAGTGACCCTAGTTTTTTATTGATGGTTTTGATAGTTTGGTTAACATGTAGGTCAAATTTTAGATTATTGTCTATGATGACGCCTAATAGTTTTGTAGATGGGTCAGGGGAGATTATTGTGCCATCATTTGATTTTATGGTAAAGGTGAAAGCAGTAGAACTATGTGTTGGTGAAAATAACAGCATTTTAGTTTTTTTGGGGATTTAGCATCAGACAATGTTCAGAAAGCCAGTTTTCTATTGTATTACAGGTGGTCTGGGTAGCTGACCATAACTCTACTGGAGATGTGGCTGAGCAAATCAGAGTAGAGTCATCAGCATACTGGATACAACTGACTTTTGGGATGACAGTATAAAGGTCGTTAATGAAGATGGAGAACAGCAAGGGCCCTAGTATAGAGCCTTTGAACATTGCCTCAAAATGCCCAGATTCACCAGTTGGACTGGAGAGTACACCTGAAACTGCCCTTTGGACATGCCTGGATAGGTACAGTGAACTGTTTTACTGGATGGCTGGTAAGGTCGAATAGAGAGCCTTGTCCTTCTGTACAGTACAGGAGGGTCTAGTGCTAGGGTTTTTAAGTGCTTGCTATAAGTTTTGAGTAAGTGCCAAGATGAGAAATGAGTAGCTTGAGTGCTTAAGTTGAAAGTTTGTCTAGTTCCAAGGGAAAAAATTGAAGAGGAGACTTTGTGGTGCCTGGAATAGTTTTACCCTAGCTAACCAATGCTGCCCAGTGCGCAAAACTGGGCAAATACGGTATTTATAGCATTGTTATTTCTAACTGTTTCCCAGTTCCCTATAAAACTTTTTGGGTCATCAATAAATTGCTTATTTTGTACTTTTCCTTTATATTTATAATGTCTATATCACTTCATCGAAGTGACACTTCAACGAATGACATTTCAGCGGAAATGGTGTTCATCAAATTCTGCTTATGTTGGGGACTGCACCCCCCCCCCCCTCCTAATTATGTATACCAACTCTGAGATCACACTGCAGTGGGGAAAGGGCAAATTCCCCGATCCTGACTTTACCACTATCTTAGTATGAACAGTTTGACGAATGGCATGTTTGATGTAAGTGCACTGAAAATGCCTTTTGCTGAATTGATTTATCACTGAACTCATAGGGACCCATATTTATCTCCATATCTTCTAAGTTTTTCCACCTATGCTGATATTTTTAGTTTATTTGCAGTAGTGCACAGTATATCCTGATCTGCTCTGATACTGTGTATTGCTTTTATTAAGTCTATGTTTCTGAGTATTTTTGTTGATCTGTTCCCTCTTCTATACTTTTCTAACAGTGATACTTTTTATCTTAATTGCTTTATAGTTTTCTCCATTTGATACTTCCATGAAGCATTTGATTTCTCCTCTTCCTTTCCCTTACTGTCCTGTGTTTTTGTGGTAAGGCTTACCTGTTATTAATTTAGCTGCACAGTAATATATAGGTTCATAGGTGTGTACTAGGCTAATGGCCCTGGAGCCTTTACAAGCCTACCCCATAGGATTACCCTGACATCGTGCCACCCAACCTTAATTCCCAGTGCCTCTGTTGAGTAGACCCACTGGAGTGATCCCCGGGGTAAAATTTCTATTTCCCATTCACTCATCAAGATTGCTCTTGAAGAGGGCCAGTGAGGTGCTCTGTTTGACATGTATATGAAGTCTATTCCATAGCATGGGCAGTCTCTGGGTTATGAACCTGTCCCTCCAGCGCGTTCTGTTGATTGTGGTAATGAGGTTGAGGTCTCTGGAGTGTGTGTGCTGTGGAGGGATTGGGATTTCTTTAGATGTAGCATTTCTAACAGAGCTGGGTCAGGCATGGCTTTGTAAGTCAAGCAGAAATCACCTTTAAGTAGGTGATATGAGAGAGAGAATAGTGGGAGTTTTTTGAGTCTGTCCATATAGGACAAGTGTTTAAGGCCTAGGATCCTCTTTGTGAGGTACTTTTGCAGCCTCTCCAGTTGTTGCAAGTGTCTAGTGAGGTACATGTCAAATGGTGCATTGTACTCGATGATTGGCCTAATGAGGGAAGAGTAGAAGGAGACAATGACCACTTTCTTCCTGGATGCAAAACCCTTAGTAATGAGATGTGTGACATAGAAGGACTTTCTGACTACTGTGGCAATGTGGCGGTCAAAAGAGAGGCTGCTGTAAACCTGTGTTCCCAGATATCTTACAATGCCTTCTGTGTTCAATGGACTACCATCGATGTGATAATTCATGGGAACCGGGTTTTTCCCAAATGGGATGACAACACATTTTTTGGCATTGAGCTTAAGGCCATGGTTCTGACACCAGTCGTTGGTCTCAGTGAGGCCTTTCTGTAGGATGTCAGCATCACTTTGGGAGTTAATAATAGCTCCCAACTTGCAATCATCTGCAAACGTTGTCAGCTAGAGTCCCTTTGTGTTGGCCTGGACTTCAGAGAAGTAGATACCAAACAGGAGATAACCCAGGACCAAACCCTGTGAGACTCCACTCGTGACTGATCAGCAGTCTGACTTGGAGTCAGCTACTTTCACACTGTGGGTTTTATCTCTGAACCAGTTTGCAACCCACCTAATGATACAGGGGTTGATGCTTAGCTTAGTGACTTTTTCTATAATTCCTGACTGAGGAATGGTATCAAAGGCCTTGGCCAGATAAAGGTAGGCTGTATGAACTACCTTGCCTTCATCCACAACTCTGGTGACTGACCCAAAGTAGTCAAGCAAGTTGAGCAGGCATGATCTACCCTTCACAAAAACAAACTGTGTGGGATCCAGAGTTTGGAGATTCCCCGTATCCTTGTTTATTAAGTCCACGATGAAGCATTCCATAGCTTTGCATATCAGACTCATTAGGCTAATGGGGAGATAGTTACTAGGGTCTGTAGTAGCACCTCCTTTGTAGAGAGAGATAACTGTAGCAGTGCACCATTGGGTAGAGACAAAGCCTGAGGTGAGGCTGTGATTGAACAGGGCACATAGATGAGGTGCCAGTTCACTCTGTAGTTCATGTAGAACACAGCCAGGGATATGGGCAGGTCTCAAAGAAGCAGTATTCTTGGCCTTGGACAGTGCTGTTCTAACCTGTGCAGCAGTAATACTGGGTGCCTGTCAATCTACTGGTATTGTGATTGGTCCTTTGGGGGGATAAAGTTAGCACTGAATCTGTTGGCCAGTATATTGGCAATATCTGTTGGCTCGGTATAGGAGGTACCATTTTGCAGTAGCTTAGAGCAAATCTGGGTATTACTGTGAAGACTCTTTACATAACTACAGAAGGCCTTGTGGTTGTCTTTACTATCTGCTGCAATTCTGTTTTCATAGCTAGTTTTAGAGGATTTGATGAGAGATCTCAACTTTTTGTTGAGGCTGATAAGGGAGTTTTTCCAGTCTTGGGACTTCATCTTATTCTGCATCAGTTTGCTCCTTCTGTTGTAGAGTTTGTTTATGGTAGGGGACTGCTAGATTGGCTTCTGTTTTTTGGAGGAGAGCATCTTGATTCTATTGAGTATGGTGAGATCCATGGATTTGTGTAAATGCTTCTTTCAATGCATTGGTGTATGATTCAGCCGTCATGCAACCTTTCTCCATTTGCATGTGTGCCATGAAGTTAGCCACCTCTTTTTTTAAGATCCCAAAGTTAGCTTCGGAGAAGTTTTTCATGGTGGTTACCTTTGCAGGGGGGGGGGGTGTGGATTTCCAAGGTGAATAGTTTGTGATCAGATCTAACCAGGGAGGAGTTGACTACTGGTGTAGCGCAATGGTCACCCATGTTAGTAATGACCAGGTCAAGGATGTTGCTACCTCTAGTGGGGGTAAGAACAAGCTGGTTCAGGGCATTGGAATTAATGAATTCCAGGAAACCTTGGGCAAGTGTATTGTTACATGAGTAGTTTTCCCAGTTAATGGAGGGGTAGTTGAAGTCACTCAGTATGAGATTGTTAGGTTGGACCCTAATATTCTCCAGGGTGCTTAGGAATGTGTAGTGTGAGTCTTGGGACATGGTTCGGGACCTATAGCAGGCTATGACCTGAATCGCTGTCTTACCCAATGTTAGCTGTACCTGAAGTATCTCTGATGTGTTATGCTGGGCTACAAGTCTGGAGGTGTGCGCATCCTTTATGAATATGGAAACACCACTGCCTGTGGAGCTTCGGTCCAAGTTCTGGGGCCGAAAGGTGTGGAATGAGTTATAGCCTGGTAGTGTAGGGGTGCTTTCTGCTGCCTTAAATCAGGTCTCTGTAACTGCACAAATGTCAATGTTCTCCATTTTAAGGAGTGCTTTAAGCAAGTGCATTTTGAGATTTAGACTTCTAGTGTTGAGCAGCATGACCCTCAGATTGCATTTGTTTGTAGCTGTTATGGTGATAATTTGATTTTTGGAACACAGCCTAAAAAAGGCACTATAAGGGTGGCAAGAGCTTTGTACAGTATCTGGAAGCCCAGGGGTGACAGATGCAGGGCATCTCTGGCAAAGCATCGAGGTCTGTCAGTCATGTCATTCCAGGCAGACAGATACTGGATCCTGTTAGAATGACAACAGAAACTTAGCCAATTGTTGAAATCAGTCATTTTCTGCTTGTACTGTGGTATCATTCTGAGTGATGGTAGGATGCTGCTCAGGGCTAGGGTCATACCCACCTGGGCTACATAATCTGGGAGCTCCTACATGTCTCTTTTCATGAAGTCTAGGGAGGTACATCTCAGGTCATTCACACGCACACACATGTACAATGACAGAGTCATATTGGTACCTGTTATTGACAGACCAGAGTGCATGTATTATGTGGTGGCTCCTGGCACCTGACAGGCAGCTGACTGTTACTTTCTCCTTATTCAACCTAGTGAGTGGGACATCAGTGTACCTCACTATCAAGTCACCTATGACTAGTGTGTTGGGCATGCTGTTTTGTCTTAGGGGCTTTGGTTGTGTGGAGCACTATTTAGGAAAATTATTTGTCAGATGATTAGTGTTGTATTGTGGTGGTCAAGTGCATTTTTGCCTTGGAGGTCTCTGCTGTTTGGGTAGATTTTTGAGAGCCTTCCCTCGAAAGTGGTTGCGTGTTTTGTATTTTTGTGTGAAGGCTGTGCTGGTGTGTGTTCTGGAGGGCTAAGTGTTCCATGTGGTGTGGTGCAAGTGTTGACCTTCTCCTCTTGACCAGCTATTCCGGTCTTGGCTGGAGAGTGCATGACTTCCAATTTGGATATATAAGTGCATCTCTCAAAAGTCTGAGTGTCGGGAGGTAGGAAGAGAGTTGGTGTAAATGAGGCAGTTGCTACATTGCCTCAGGATGCCCAAGTTCACTAGGTAAATAGGAGAAGGCATAGGGTACTGACCTTTAGACATGCCTGGATGGGTGTGCATTAATAATAAGTACTGGAGCTCTCTCCTTGTTGAAGGTTTAGTGCTGGTAGCACTTTTGTGTGCTACAATAATTGCTACAAGAAGTCTGATAAAGTGCTAGACTAATAAGCTAGTAAATATACAGGACAGGAGAGAACTAGCAGATCTAAGGGGAAAATTGAAGAGCAGACTTTGGCACCACTCAGAAGCTTACAAACAGTCCTGGATACAGCAAATCTGTATCTGAACTAGACTAGTTACAGAAAAGGCGGGAAACAAGTACAAATGTGGGCCAGAAAGTTGAAAGAGATGGAAGAACTGCGCAAACAGCCAATAAACCACAAATTATGGGCCAGAAACCACTCCTCTAGTGGTAGATAGTCTACCTAGTGCTTACCACTCCCATTGATAAGTTAGAAGGCTTCCCTCCAACACAGAAAGGCTTGGGGAGCTCAGAAGCTTACATACAGTCCCAGATACAGCAAATCTGTATCTGGACTGGACTAGTTGCAGGAAAGGCAGGAAAAGCACAAACACTGGCTTTTAGACCAGAAAGTTGAAAAAGATGGAAAAACTGTCCAAACGCCCAGTAAACTACAATCCTACTTACTTATGTTATATTGCATGAATTTCTGTGAAAAGTCCTAATTACTGTGTTCATTGTTTTATCCAACTTCTAACTTTTTAGTTTTATTGATTTTCTGTAGTTAATTTCTTTCATTGATCTTTATATGTCTGTCCATTTCTATTAAATCAAGCAACTCTTCCCTTAGATCATTTTCTTCTAAAGTGAGGGCACATTCTTCATTCTCCATTTCCTGCGGACATTCTACAGAAAGTTCCAGAGCATCTTCCTGTGCCACATTCTCTTCAATTTCATCCTGTGTCATCCATTGTTCTTTCATATAAGAACTCACTGCCTTATCACACCACAACATTGACTGCATCAGAGATTCCACAGTTTCCTATTCCTTCTTTTGCTGTACAACTCCAACTGAACTTTTGTACTGGTTTCATATGGAAGGCTCCAAAGTAGCTTCATATGCAACTGATCAGATGTTTCCTGCTTCATTCTTTTTTTCTTAATTTGGGGATCGATTGCTTTAGTCTGCTGTGGTGTTATCAGAGTTAGATTTTCTACACTAAATCCTTTACTTTGCATGTAATCTGTAACCCCAGTTTCAATGTCCTTAACCTCTCCATTGCTAATCCTCTTTTCTACTTTTCCTCTTTGTTTTTTTTTTGGTTTTTTTTTCATTTTTGTATTGTACATTTTTTCACATCGAGATGACTTTGCCTGTATTTCTCTTCAAATATTTTTGGTGCTACTCTTGTATTGATTAGTTTTCCTTTCTCCTTTGAATAAATATTGCCCAATATTAAATCTGTTTTTCTTTCCCATGTCCATATTTCTTCTTCAGATGTCTCCAGTTCCTCCTGTTTCTCCTTACTTGGTGGACTCATTGTTCCATCATGATGTGACATAACCTGCATTAGACTATCTACACTAAATCCTACACTTCACATATATTTCATAACTTCAGCTTCTATTTTTTTCAATTTCTATTTCACTAATCTAAGGTTCTACATTCCCTCTTTGTGATCTTATTTTTTGTATTGTGAAATTTTCCATATCTGGATGACTTTGCCTGTATTTCTCTTTGAATATCGTTGGGATTGCTTTTTTGTATTGATTAATTTGGATTTTTTCTTTTATATAAATATTGTACCATATCATATCTCTCTTTCTTTATCATGTCAATATTTCTTTTTTATACCTTTCAAAAAGCTTGAGATTTTGTTCTTTATATTTTCACACCCCCAGTTACTTCTTTTTCCAAACAGCCCAAGGTTTCTTGTCTATATAACATTTTTCATAAATATGTTGTATTAATGAACATTTGTAGTTTTTGTTGTCCAAGTATTTCTTCTAATGTCTATCTTAATCTTTTTGTTTATCCTCTGTCTTGAAATTCTGTGCTTCTTGCATTATAGTAATACTACATAATTTCTTTCTTATTCTCAAACGTCCACTCTGTCATTTTTATGGTTCTTTTTTGGCCTATCAGTTTTTGTGATTTTTGTGGACAACTACTTTCTTCTAAAACAGGGGGCAATCCTCTCCCTGAACTTGGCCAAGCCCCATTGTAGGAATATTTTTGTGTCTTGACAATTCTACGCTGTTATTTTTTCCAGACCTGGAACCAATGCATCTATCAGGATTTGGTACTTTTTTATCCTGGGTGTTCTGCCCCTCGTTATCTTTTTTATTTTTTAACCTACTTCTCGCCATGATAGATGTCATATAAAATACAGTCTATGTATCATTGTGTTCTTGGTGAAATTTTATGAAAAACAGGGTCAACCTTGTAATGGTACTCTCCAAGACTTGAGGATGAATTCAGTTTCAGCAATGCTTTTCTTCTTTGCTTGCTGATTTATCATCTCCATTCAGTATACCAACTGACATGTGTTACCATCAGACTTACCTTCCTCACCCAGGTGTTGTGCTATTCCAGCTGATATATGTGCTACCATCAGACATACCTTCTACACCCAGATGATGTGGTATACCAACTGATATGTGTTACCATCAAACATACCTTCTACATCCATGTGATGTGGTATACAAAGTGATCAATTTTACCATTAGACATACATTCTACTTCCCGGTGATGCGGTATACAGACTGATATATGCTACCATCAGAAGTACCTTCTATACCCAAGTGATATGGTATACAAACTGATATGTGTACCATCAGGCGTACCTTCTACACCCAGATGATGTTGCATACCAGCTGATATGTGCTACCATCAGACACACCTTCTACACCCAGGTGATGTGGTATACAAACTTGATCTGTGTTACCATCAGATGTACCTTCTACATCCATGTGTCGTGGTATACAAAGTAATCAGGCTTACCATCAGACGTACATTCTACATCCGTGTGATGTGGTATACAAACTGATACATGTTACTATCACCCATACCTTCTGTCCCTAGATGATGTGGTATACCAGCTGATACGTGTTTCCATCAGACGTACATTTTTACAACCAGATGATGATATGGTAAACCAACTGATATGCCTTACCATCTGACATACTTTCTGCACCCAGATGATGTGGTATACTAACTTGAATGTGCTACCATCAAACTTACCTTCTATGTCCAGATGATATAGTATACCAACTATGTGTTACCATCAGACGTACATACCACATCCAGGTGATGTAGTATACAAACTGATATGTGTTACCGTCAGATGTACCTTCTCACAACAAGGGCTGGCAGGCCATTGTGTTTCGGTGTTATATTGTGAAGCATGGTGCATGCAATAAAGTACAGTTGTGTAAAATCTTACCATAACAGTAGATATCCTTACCTTCACTAATGCAGTATTCCTAATATATGGGATTTCCTGCTGTGGAAGACTGACATCCGGCCAGTCTACCAAAGCCTACTGTTGCTTTAAGGTATGCCAAACATCACCCAAATGCTCCTTGCATAGAAGAGGGCATGAAGGTGATGTTTAGGTGTACCATCCTCAGAAATGATTGCCCCAGTAGGAGCACCAGTCTAAGGAAACCCAAGGAATAACCTGTACATCCAGGAAGGTAAAGGACTAGGGGGATGAAGGGAGAGAGTGAATACTGCACCAGTGAATGGAAGGACATCTACTGTTATGGTAAGATTTTGCACAACTGTACTTTGTCCTTGCATTCACTGCTGTAGTATTCCTAATGTATGGGAAAGTGCCAAAGCTCAACAGGAAACTTGGGAGGAGGAAGGAACAGAAGAGCCCTTTAAAATGCCATGAAGAATATCTCTAGAAAAAACAGCCCTAGCTCTAGAAATACCATCCAACTTGTAGTGTTTGGTAAAAGTATGCAGATATGTCCAGGTAGCTGTTTGAAGAATAGATTTAGCATCTAATCCCATACAAAAGGTACCAAAACAACACACATATCTACTAGAACGAGCCTTTACAAAAAAGGAAGGCTCTTGTCATGAAAAGTGTAAAGGAAAGAGGTAACCTTTGAATCCAAGAAGAATTAGTTTGATTGAATACATCTAATCCTAAAGATGTAGGATGAAAAGAAACAAATATCTGAACAGATTTTCTAACAGCATTAGTCTTGTCCCAATAAAATCTGAGTAGTCTATGCACATCCAAAGTATGCAGCACCCTCTCACTGTCAAATTGCAGAGAGAAAGGAAAAAGTAGGCAAATTAATAGACTGATTAAGTGACCACCTTAGGCATAAAAGAAGGATTAGTATGCAAGGACTCCCTGTCCTCATGAAATATTAAAAATAGAGGGCAAGCCATAAGGGCTTGCAACTCAGACATCCACTTGACAGAAGTAAAAGCTAACAAAAGAACAGTTTTCCAAGAACAATGTTACAAGGAAGCTGAAGCAGCAGGTACAAAACTAGCCTGAGTCAACTTTTCCAAAACAAAATTAAGATCCCCGTTAGGAGGAACAGGCTTCCTGGGAGATCTTATATTAAGGATGCCTTTAAGAAATTGTTTAGCCTCAATTCTAAAAGCTAAAGGTGGAGAGAAAGGCAGACAAACAGAAATAGCTGATAAATGAGCCTTAATAGAAGAATAGGCCACACCAGCATTGAGCAACTCACACAAATAAGAGAGAACCAAAGGAGCATCTACGGTACATGAGTCCAGGTTATGAGAGAGACGCTGAATAGAAAACATTTTCAATGTGGATAAGTAGGATTTCTTAGTAGTAGTTTCCTGGCCTCCTGCAGGACCTTCAGCATGTCCTCAGAAAAAAGGTGTCTATGAGGAATAAAAATCCTATCACCCACAGTGTCAGTTGAAGTGTGGTAAGATGGGGATGGATGAGAAAACCCTTGTCTTGTGTGAGCAGATCAACCCTGTGAGGTAACTTATGATGATTGCCCCTGGCTACATGCAGAAGTAGAGGGAACGGATGTTGTCACAGCCAAAAGGGAGACACCAACAAGATTTTGGGAGCATCTTGTTGAACATTGAACAGGATATTTGGAATGAGAGGAAGGGGAAGGAATGCATAAAGAAGCAACCCCCTCCAAGAAAATGAGAAAGCATCCAACGTCCACACCAGAGGACCTGTGACTCTGGCATGAAACAGAGAAAGTTGTCTGTTTAGAGAGGAGGTAAATATATCTACTTGATGAGTACCTCAGTGTTTGACAGTGCCCAGAAACACATTCCTGTGAAGCATCCATTTGTGGGATTGAGTTAAGGACCTCCTCAGCGTGTATGCCAAGATGTTCTGATCTAAAGGGATATAAACTGCCTGAAGAGTCACCTGATATTTTACAGCAAAATCCCATACCAGAACTGCCAACCACCAAAGAAGATAAGATCTTGTTCCTCACTGTTTTGTGATATACCACATCAATGTGGTATTGTCTGTGAATACCTTGAGAGGCCCCAGAGGAAAAAAGAGGATGAAAGGCCTAAAGAGCCAGCACAAGAGCTCTCATCTCTTTGACATTGATGTGCTCCTTCTGCTGATGAGGCAACCACACCCCATGTACTTTTAGGGTGCCAAATGTTGCACTCCATCCCATGTCCGAAGCATCTTAGAACAGTTCCTGAGGGGGAAGAGGGGTATGAAAAGGGAGCCCTGGATTCAGAGACAACTACTGAATCCACCAGAGAAGTTCCTTTCTGAGACAAGGAAGAAGAGGTACTACAAAGCCTAGAGGATGTGCATGCTGAAGCCACATTGACTTCAGAAACCTTTGGCCATAGGCAGCATTGGAATGGTGGATGCCATGAAACCCAAAACTCTCAGAAAATCCCTAGTTGTAATGGAGGCCAGAGAAAGAAGAGTATTTAAGTAATAAATGAGAGTTAAGGCCTTTGGAGGAGGCAGGGATGCTAGCATTGGCACCATCTAAGTCCTGCAAATCAGAAAAACATGCTCCTGAGAAAGAGTCCAAGAGAACTTTTGGAAGTTTATTGTGAACTCCAAGCTATGAAGAAGGGAAATAGCAAGATGATGATTTTGCAAAAGGATCTTTGGAGAATATGCCTGAATCAGCAGATCATCCAAGTAAGAAAATATTTGGATCCCTTGAAGCCTGCAAAAAGCAAACACAGAAGCAAGGCATTTGGTGAACACCCTTGGGGCAGTAGAAAGGCTAAAAGCCAAAGCAGGGAACTGAAAATGCTGGAAAGCAACAGAGAAATTCAAAAACTTTCTGAAAAAAGGATGGATTGGCATATGGAGCTAAACATCCTTGAGATCCATAGACATCATATAGGCCTGAGGGAGCAAGAGAGGTAACAGGGTCTGAAGGGACAACATCCAAAAGGAAGACACCTTCAGAAAAGTGTTTAGATGAGAAAGGTCTAGAACTGGTATTGAACTGCCATCTTTTCTGGACACTAGAAACATTCTTAAGTAAAACCCCTTCTCCCTTTGGGATACAGGCACCTCTTAAATAGTACCCCAAGTCAAGAGATCTCGAAGAACCTCTGAGAAAAATGAAAGTTATTCCTGAGAAGGCTAAGGAATGCCCATAAAAGGAGAATGGATTTTCACACAATGAAGTACCCCTAACGAATGATTGACAGAACCCAAGAATCCTGAAGCCAAACAAGAAGAAAAAGAGAAAGGCAAAGTGAAAGACAAATGTGGTTGTGAAGAGATGGATAGTCATGCAGCACCTGGTTTGTCAGGAAAGGAAGGCTTTTGAATCTCTGAAGTCTCAGTGGCCTTAGCAGGAAGAGTCCATTTGCCACTCTTTTTACCTTTAGTAGAAGGACAAGATTGCCTACAAACAAAGGCTGGCTTATTGGGGTAGTTTCTCTGAAATTTAGGCACAGGAGAAGCAAACACACATTTAAGCTCCTGTAAGGCCATCCCCTTATCATGAAGGGACTTAAACAAACCAGCAACTGCTTCCCCAAACAAAAGCTTAGTATCCAGAGAAGCATCCATCAACTTAACCTTAATATCATCTGATAAAGGTTGAAGCCTAAGCCAAGACTACCTCCTCATCACAGAGCCAAAAGCAGCAGCCCTAGAAGAGGCATCTGCTGCAACATAACTACATTTGATAGAATGATGAACCCCTTGAGAGGAAGTCTCTAACAAGGAAAGCGCATACATTGTACCCTTAGAGTCTGGAAGATCAGAAATAAGTTGACATGCCTGAGAAAGGAGGGCAAATACATACCTAGACATATGGATCTTATAATTAATAGCAATAAAAGCTAGCATAGCAGAAGTGTAAACCTTCTTATCTAGTCTTTCCATGGTTCTGCTGTCCTTGCCAGAAGGCAGTAACTTAGGCAAAGGAAGCAAATGACATGGCTTGTCAGATGCTACAGACACCACAGAGGGATCACCAGCAGGGCATTTATACAAAAAGTTACAATCCTCAGGCACCCTAAAAAAATCTATCAGTCTTCTTGGGAGCAGGGAGCAAAGAATCAAGCACCTTACAGGCATTGGAAAAAGCATCCAACAAGGCAGCCAGAACAAGAGGGATAGCAGCAGGTTTAGGAGATTCCATCTGCAACAACTTATAGTACCTCCTATGGATATCAGAGACCTGAGCACAATCCCACATAAAATAATTCCATCATCCATCATCATCACTGTGTCCCCAAAGGATTTTTTTCAAAAGGAATATCAGGACTATTAGATTCCTCCTCCTCTGACCCATAGTCCAAAGGAGAAGGAATTTAAGTAGAATAATTTAGGGATTCTTCATCAGAATCTGAATCTTCCTCAGAAGAATCCTGTTCTCTAGGCCTTTTAAGGAAAGTAGAGGACCAAGGAGGAAAAGGAACAGAAACATCCTGAGGAGGCTTTAATGACATTAAAGCATTAAATAACCCCTGGGTAAAGGCCTGCCACTCAGTTTGTGGATCCCTAGGAGCAGAAGAAACGTTTAATTTTTAATTTTTTTTTAATGGAACGTACACCCTTTAAAACTGAGAAGGCTCTGTCCCAGGACAGCATTCGATAACTGTAATAGGATCTTCTTCCCTAACTATAGGTTCATAGGTTCATAGGTTCATAGGTTCATACTAGGCTATCTGCCCAAGGGCATTTATAAGCCTAGCCCATAGTTATTTGGCTTTCGCCACCCCTTTAGTTTGAATAAAACTATGCCTATTATTTTGCTGTGCCTCTGTCAAGCAGTGACACTGAAGTAATCCCTGGGGTATATCTGCGATCCCCCATCCATTGGTCAAGATTCCTCTTGAACAAGGCCAGCGAGGTGCTCTGCCTCACATGTACCGGGATTTTGTTCCACAGCATAGGGAGTCTCTGGGTGATGAATCTGTCCCTCCAGCATGTTCTATTAATAACCGTGTCAAGGTTTAAGTCTCCCGCCCTTGTGGTTCTGAGGGATCTAGATTTTTTGAGGTGAAGCATATTCATCAATGGCACAATGGATCATCTGTAATCTGTGGAACCCTTTAGGCCCACTGAAATAATTAACAATGGTTCCTCTTGAACATGCAAAACAGACGCCTGCTAAGCCTCGTCAGACATGCTGCCTGCTGGATCCTCACTGGCCTGCAAACTGGTCATGGCAGAGAAATCCAACAACACAGCTGGGTGAACCTCTGGGCTCATAATGACCTTGGGAGAAACACCCTGCAGAGGATAAACAGTGGAAGATTCTGGTCTTACCTTTTTCACCTTCTTCTTCCCTAACAGCTGACTCTCGGGGCAGGAAGTTATTTCCATTGTATCATTAGCAAGAAGCTTAATTCACTGGTTCTCAAGATACAAGCAAAGAGAAGAAAGCCTACTATGAAGGGTTTTTGGGATGAACACCTGACAAATCGAACAAGATGTATGGTCGTGAGACACACCTAGGCAAAAAAGACAATTATTGTGGCAGTCAATATGGGGAATCTGTCTCCCACAACAACATTTAACCATGATGCGTGACATTAACACTTAAAAGCACAAAAAAGCCAAGAAGAAACAAACCCCCAATGGGGTGTTTATCTGCAGTTGCTCAGACTTCATCAAAAAGGTGTAGGTTTTCACCGAAGAATGAAAATACATTCAAAATGAATCTACACAAATACTAATTAAGATTATTAAGAATCATAGGCTTTAGATAAGCTAACTGGCTGTATATATACTTCTTCTTTCAGTTGTTCCCATTAGGGGTTGGCACAATGGATCATCTGTTTCCATTTCCTCTTGTCCTCTGCATCTTGCTCTGAAACATCAATCACCTGCATGTCCTCTTTCACCACAGTCATAAACCTTATCTTAGGCCTTCCTCTTTTCCTCTTACCTGGCAGCTCCATCCTTAGCATCCTTTTCCCAATATACCCAGCATCCCTCCTCAGCACATGTCCAAATCAACACAATCTTGCCTCTCTGTCTTTGTCTTCAAACCGTCCAACCTGAGCTGACCCTCTAATATACCGATTCCTAATCCTGTCCATCCTTGTCACACCCAGTGCAAATCTTAACATCGTTAACTCTGCTACCTCCAGCTCTGACTTCTGCCTTTTTGTCAGTGGCACTGTCTCCAACCTATATAACATAGTTGATCTCACTACCCTCGTATAGGCCTTACCTTTCACTCTTACTGGTACCATCTGTCACAAATCACTCCAGAAACTATTCTCCTCCCACTCTACCCTGCCTGTACTCTTTTCTTCACTTCCCTTCTACACTTACCATTACTCTGAACTGTTGATCCCAAGTATTTAAATTCATTCACCTTAGATAACTCTACTTCTTGCATCCTCACCATTCCTCTAGCCTCCCTCTCATTCACTCACATATATATTCTATCTTACTCCTGCTTACCTCTCTAGAGCATATCTCCACCTCTCCAGGGTCTTCTCAACCTGCTTCCTACTCTCACTACAGATCACAATGTCATCGGCACACATCATAGTCCATGGGGACTCCTGTCTGATCTCATCTGTCAACCTGTCCATCACCATTGCAAATAAGAAAGGGCTTAGAGCTGATCCTTGATGTAATCCCACCTCCACCTTAAATGCATCTCCTACTGGAGATCTCACCACTGTCACAGTACCCTCATACATATCGTGTACCACTCTTACATACTTCTCTGCCACTCCCGACTGTGTCATACAATACCACAACTCCTCTCTAGGCACTCTGTCATATAGCTGTATATATACTGAACTACCTTAACATGACTGTAAAATTTGTAACTCCCTTGGCTATGTTAGTCTGCATGCATCATGTGTTTTCTAGACTGTACCTTCTTGATGTATTCTAAATGTATGTACCCTGTATTTTTTATAATTGTCTTATATACTGACTACATTGTATGTTATGTGGAGCTTTTCTCCACAGGCCCACACTGAAAAAGGACATGTGTCCAGTCGGACTTTCCTGGTAAACAAATGTAAAATAAATAAAACTCTCAGAAAATGGTCATAGACAAACAGATTGATGATTGGAAGAAGTGGCGGCAAAGAAGTTCTGAGGATGGATGAACGTCACCTTTATGCCCTATTCTACATGAGGAGTGTTTGGGTGATGTTCCATGTACCTTAAAGCAACAGTAGGCTTTGGTAGACTGGCTGGATGTCGGGCTTCCACAGCAGGGAATCCCATACAGTAGGAATACTGCAGTAGTGAATGTAAGGACATCTATTTCTGGTTTGTACTGCAGTGTACACCCAATATATTCAGACATCTGAATCTTGATTTCGGCATGCCAAACACTTCCTCAGTGATGTTCAATGTGACAGTGTATGCTCTGTTGAGTTCATTGTCAGCACCTGTGGAATGGGCTCAGAATGGTGTCATGAGCCTTCAGTGGATAATTACTTTCCCCATTGTCATGCACCATCATACAGTATTGCGTCACAAACAGCATATTCTTGTACAGGTATAACTACTAAATAGGAGTATCCCAGAACATTATCCTCCTGGAAATGTGTTCTTATTTTACTTTCCCACCACAAGAGGCATCATTTAAAGTACCAGCATGTGCTACCACTATGTTAAAGATGCTGTCAGCTGCCCATACTACCTGACAATTTATTGATGACCACTCTTTCTGTTGTAGTAGAATTCTGCACCTATGCCATTTGGGGGGGGGGGGTTATTGGTATGTGGATGCAATCATTTGTGCCAAAGATATGTAGAAAATTGTCTATGACATAGAATCACTCCAAGGCAGTGTATCACTATGGTGGAGTCTTTGGAAGTAAACGTAGTAATTTCATCCCCCTTGCTGTACCTGACTGCTGTGAACTGTCACAGTATACAACTACTAGCTGTCCAGGGCAGCATTACAGTACCAGTTATGTGCCACTGGAGTGTCACAGAGGCCGGTATACCAACGCTCAGACAAGCCTTTGTTTCTACTGGGAATATGTACTGCCACTGGCTACATGAGCACATGTAGAATGCAAACATCCCACACGCAGCCTACACTAGATGCTTGTTTAACTTATATCTATTTATGACTTCTTGGTCAGAGAGCTGCCTTAAAGGCAGCCTGGTTATCTGTCATGCTGGTTGTCGTTTCAAGACATGACATGTTTGCAAATTTTCCTATAACATCACCTGCATTCCTTGCATGCTAAATATCTCTTTTCATAGTTGTGGAATCCGTAAAGTTATGATTTAATGAAGAATTATATGACAGATTCTGGCCTATACCATTCATTTGACAACAAAAAACGGTGCATTATGCCAACAATGTCCGACACTTTTCATTCCCATATGGCACATATGCTGTGTTTCTGAATCAGACATGCATCAGAAGAGGCCACAGTTATACTCACCAGCTTCATATACTATACTCTGTAATTTCATTTATTTTACAATTGAAGGGGGGGGGTTGCTGTGTGTTTACGTGTGAGTGGCCACAATCCATTACCCTGCCTAGGTCCCCATTTGAACATGATTTTGCTCTGATCAGGAATAATAAGTGAGCAAATGGGTGTAACTAAGGAAATTATTTTTTTGAGCTGGGATACAGGATTTGAATTGCCTAGACATAGTAAGGCCTTGCCAAGTTTAATTCTGGTGGCTGTCAAAAAAGCATTTACTAGAAAATGGACACCAAAATCAAAACCAACTATATCTGAAGTAGTGAATATTGTAACAGAGATAAAGGAACAGGAAGAGGGGCCTTTTGAAAAGGGTAAGAGTAAATTACATAGAAAAAATGGAAGTTGTGGGAACAATACAGGCAGAAAAATGTGTTGGAGGATGAATGAGGTTTAAGAGAAATCAAAAAATAATCAGTTTATGTAATGTTGCTTTGACACAATGATATAAAATAATATATGTGATGCATAACATTTGTAAATGTCAGCTTGTTGTATAGTTTGATTACTTTTATATCAATGTAAGTTCACCTTTGTCTCAAGTGATAATTCAAAAAAGGTGTTTAAAAATGTGATCACTGCTGTTATTATACCTAGTTTCCCATCAAAAATGTGATCACTGCTGTATTTATACCCTTTTTACCCTCTGTGTTCATGTCAAAAGTTTCCTTACACATTCCAAAATATGATCACTGATTTTCTTCCCTGCCTTAGTTTCTTGCTATCTCTTCAATAGTTCCCACTTTGCTCATCTTGCCAGTAATTGCTTTTATAACTGCTCTTGGTTATTCCATATGGACTCCTCCCTTGGAATCTCACTCAGGTACAAAGAAGCCTAACCATACTCAGTCCATGCATTTCCTAACATTGTTCCATATTTTTTACACATGCATACATTCCCAACATACATGCAAATTACTCACCTATCTCTGAGTTAGAAAGAGATCTCCTACTTCTCTTTAATTTCTTGGACATTACCCTGAAAAAATCACCACAAGGGTTGTGTAGTAATATTTATAGAAAGGATACCTATTTGAATTCACTATTACATTTTGATAGCTGTCACCCTTACCATCAAAGGAAAGGTATAATAAAGGGGCAAATGGTGAGAACATCTCGGCTAGTTAGTGAAAATATGTTTTTTAAGGAAGACATTTTTAAATTGATTGGTATGTTTCTCGAGAGGGGGTACCCTCTTAAGTTATTATTAAATGTTAAAAAAGAGGTTATGAGAAAGAGGGATAAGGTCTACACCCCACTTTTAAGAAATGAAGTATTGGCGATGCAAGATGTGGTTGATCCCAAGAAGTCTGGGGATGTATTTGTGTTGAAATATAATTCAATAGCCCCCCAGTTTGTTTCTAGTTTGAAAAATGGATGGAGATTTTGTTTAAATAACACTACAAAAGATATTTTAGGTATAGAACCACAAATAGCCTATGGTAGGGGTAAGAATTTAAAAAATATTCTTGAGAGTAACCCCATCAAGAGGAAACAAAATTTCATTAATGACCAAGTGTGGTATGTGTAGGTATTGTCGATTTATTAATGATGGCCCTTATGTATGTGTAAAGGATTATAAATTTTCTATTTCAAGCCCTGGTAAATGTAATTGTAATAGTACCAAACTTGTCTATGTGGCAACCTGCACAGCCTGCAATGGTTTTTACGTTGGTAAAACCTTCCGCAGGCTACGTGATAGAATTTCGGAACACTTGAGATGTATTAAAAACAAGAATGAGCACAAAGAACTTTATGTACACAGTAAATACTGTGGTAATTTCAAAAAGTTTTTATTTTTTGTGATAGAGTGTGTAGTAATGAAAGAGGGGAGATGTTAATGTTGAAGTAGAAGCAATGGAATTACAATGGCAACTCAGGTTAAATGCTCTGAATTTGCCTGGGTTAAATGAAAGTACTACCCTGATGCCCATTTTAAAACTTTGGGCTAACAAGATTTAAAGGTTAGGGTGTGCTTTGTTTTATATTTTATTTTACATTTTAATATATTTATATATTTCAATAACAAGGGTTTTAATATTTTAATGTTTTATAATTTTCTTGTCCTGCCTTTCTACTCCTATGTCACCTTAGAGTTTTAAATATTTACTTGGGAAACATGATATAGATGCTATACCAATTTTATTCATTACACTGTTATGATGTTTCTTTAAATGGGAAAGACATTTGTATGAGGTCACAGATTTACTATACTTGATTGGTTCTTGACATTATTGTATGCTATTTAAGATTCTGTTTGTTGTTTAACCAAATGACTCTGAAAAAGCCAGATTTTGTACCTGACGAAAGCGCTTAGTTATTTGGTTTCCTGAGTTCTATTAAAGTGAAGCGACTGACCTTGGTGGTCCATTTTATTTACTAATTCCTAAGATGTTTCTTCATATTTAACTTCTGCAACTACCATTGCATATCCTTATTAATCTATTGTGATTTTATTGACTTTTCAGTAGCACTTTGTTTGTGGACTCGCTCTCACGTGGTATAGTAACTACAAAACCAATGATGGAGTGTTCACACTATCACTCCAAGTGTAGTAACTTTCTCTGCTCCCTCTAGACTTTAGCCAACAAATCACATGAGTTATTCTCTATGCCACATGAATGGTTATACCTTTATCTCCAAACACATACCCTCCCACTGAATTTGGTTGTTGTGTTTTTTTTCTTCAAGCTTCTCTGAAACCATAGCTATTGTTGACTTTTGGGTGTGAATTTGTAATCCTGATTCTAAGGAAAACAAAAAAAATGCATATTTGCACAACACCAGGGAATACTGTTTTAATATTTGTTAATAAGATCATTCAATCATAACTGAGTAACCTGAGGCTATATTTACCAGCAGTTTGCTCTAACTCTGTCATTAAGACTGTGCCTTCTATTCCCACTTGCCTATTCTAGTCCCACTTGAAAAAAAAACTAAAACAATGAGTAAAAAGGTCACACAGGAAAACCAATTGGTTAAAAAACACAAAAAGAAAAATCTAGCAAAGCTAGACTTTCCACTATGTGATACCTTAAACCTCTTATATCAGAGGCAACATGGGATATATGCAAATTACCCCTTAAGGATATCAGGTGTTTAAGCTAAACGGCAATTCTGAATGTCCAAGACTTTTTCTTTTACTTTTACTTTTAAGTCTATTTATGGACAATTTCAGGCCAATAAAGCCAAACCCCTCTAACTGGGAAGGCAGAAACATGCATGTCCACAACTAGAGGGGTTTGGCTTTATTGGCCTGAAATTGTCCATAAATAGACTTAAAAGTAAAAGTAAAAGAAAAAGGCTTGGACATTCAGAATTGCCATTTACCTGAAACACCTGATATCCTTAAGGGGTAATTTGCATATATCCCATGTCTGCTAGGGGAAAACATACAAGGAAATACTGGGCGCTCCTGAAGGCTATCCATTTCTTGTTTAAGTGGCAGGTTTCACTGCCTAATTTTACTTGGCCTGATCCACAATCAGCATTAAGAAACCCCTAACTTTTGTTTCTGAATGCAATGTTCTCAGCCCTCCTCACTGTCCCCAGGAACTGACTTCCTGCAATAATGGTATCAGGCAGCATTGTAAAAGAAGAACTCTCATTTGATTGTATTACATTTAGTTTGGACATCAAATAAAACTTTCTCTGCTCACCTAGATATCCCACTGTCTGATATTTCTTTGAAATTTAATAACAGTTTAATAACGAGTTCAAGCTTGAGCTTCATCTGTAACTGTAGCTGGCCTTACTGTTAAGCAAACAAGGTAGCCACCTGTGGCATCAATCTAGTGGCACTTTTTTCCAAGGTTTATTTACTAATTTATTAAGTTTAAGTAAAGAAATTGTACAGAAATTATTTATTATTTAAAATACACAAGTAAAGTTTTGTGGTGCTCCTGCTCAAAGAATATCTAACTGCAGCACTTTATCACCTGTCCTGATCACTGAATGTGAGGGCTTTCTGTTCTACCTTACCCGCAATTTAGATAACAAACCTTATACTTTTTATATTATGAGAGGGTAAGCAACTATAATAAAATACACAAGTTTTAAAAAGAAAATTGGATATGATGACTGTAAAACAGCAGTAATTATTTGGGGCAAGGTGTGTAAGTAAATATTTTTAAGCCCTGAAAAGCAAGCAGATATTATGGCTAATGGTTGACATTTTACTGGAATAACTTTGGAGTAAATACTTAGCATGGCTGACAATGGTTTGTTTGTGTTAAACACAGTTGTAATACATCATAAACACAGTTATAATACATCATTTTGATCCTTGTTTTCTCTCTCTCTCTCTCTCTCTACATATATATATATATATATATATATATATATATATATATATATATATATATATATATATACATACATATAGGTTCATAGTTTCATAGGTAGGTATTAGGCTATCGGCCCAAGGGCCTAAGTAAGCCTAGCCAACAAAGTTCCCTGGCTTACACCAACCCAAGAAAGTTAATTTCCTGTGCCCCCGTCGAGCAAAGCTACAGAAGTGATCCTGGGGTGTATTTCCTATTTCCCATCCACTCATCAAGATTATTCTTGAAGAGTATTAATGAGGAACTTTGCTTGACATAGATGGGTAGCCTGTTCCAGAGCATGGGAAGTCTCTGGGACAGGTATCTATCCCTCCAGCAAGTCCTGTTTATTGTGATGACAAGGTTTAGGTCCCTAGAGCATGTAGCTTAGAAGAATTGGGATTTCTTTAGGTGTAGCATGTCCAACAGCTCTGGGTTTAGCATAGCTTTATATGTTAGGCAGAGATCACCTCAGAGTAGGCGATATGCTACAGAGTAAAGCTGGAGTTTTTTGAGATGATCAGTGTAGGGCATCTGTTTGAGGCCAGTAATTCTCTTTGTGAGGTACTTCTGTGGCCTTTTCAGCTGCTGCAGATGTCTTGTGAGGTACATTCCAAAAGGGGCATTGTAATCTATAACGGGTCTAATGAGTGTCGAATAGAGGGGAACAATGACCTTTTTTTCTGGATGAAAACCCTTTTGTGATGAGGTGTGCCATGTAGAAGAATTTCTTGACTACTGTTTCAGTGTGATTATCAAAGGAGAAACTACTGTCCACCTGGGTCCCAAGGTCTTTTATCACACATTTGGTGTTAAGAGGACTGCTGCCTATGTGGCACTTCATGGGTACAGAGTTTTTACCAAAGGGGATAACAATGTACTTTTTGGCATTGAGCTTGAGGCCATGTCTCTGACACCAGGCATCTGTCTCACTGAGGTCCCTCTCTAGGAGGTCCACATCATTTGGGGACTTGACTATAGCTCCTAGTTTGCAGTCATCTGAAACTCTGTTAGCCAGAGGCCTTCTGTGTTAACTTTAGAGAAGTAGATACCAAACTGGAGAGGTCCCAGGACTGAACCCTGTGGTACTCCACTTGTCACTGGTTTGAAGTCAGATTTGGAGTCTGCAATTTGTACAGTGTGGGTTCTGTCAGTGAGCCAGTTGGCAACCCATCTTATGACATAGGTATTTATACCTAGTTTAGTGAGTTTAGCTATAATTCCAGAATGGGGGATGGTGTTGAAAGCCTTGTCGAGGTCAAGATAGGCTGTGTGAACCACCTTACCCACATCTACCACTTTGGTGACTGTCTCAAAGAAGTCTACCAGGTTCAGGAGGCAAGATCTGCCTTTCACAAACTCAAACTGGGTGGGGTCCAGCATTATACATATATATGTATGTACAAATAGAGAGATTATTTTGTTACAGTCAGACATCTGTAATGTACAAAGTAGTTCTAAATATCGGGTATGTCTAGTGGGTATTTGTAGATGAAAATGACTCTGCCTTGCCTTTTGTTTGCTCATTATTCTGGCATTGCTGAAATCATATGATTTTATGTGAAGGAATTTGGCATAATTTACTGTTGCTACTGTTTAAATGAATTACAGTTGGAATACATTAAATTATTCTTTGTAGTTAATTGTTTTACAACAACTGGACTTCTGAGATGTACACAGTTAACAAGGAGTCTATAACTGCTGGGCTGTGTTGGACTGTCTATTGGTGAAAATGACTGATCCTTTCATTAATTCATTAATTTGCAAAGACAATCTAGCTTGGCAGGACTACTGTCGATATGTGTGAAGCAGGCATACTTTACTCTGGCTACTGCATTTTTTGTGAAGCAATTCTGAAACACAGTACTGTGTTCATTATTATTTTTATTTTTACCACAATCAGTCATCTGAGATGTCCACAGTTGAAAAAAATGGGTGGAATTCAATAAAGCCTACATGGAGCGATTCTCCATGTAGGCATAATGTTATGGCCTGAACATAGAACATGGCCGACTGAGTGATCCGGGAAACAGAGCTGAGGGGAGTGCACAAGTGGGCGGACACAAAGGTGTCTGTAGAATGCAAATCACCTCATAAGCTAGTGAAAACCATGCAAATGAGGTTGATTTACAATCCAGTAAGCAGAAAGGCACCCATGTAGGATCCATGTTGGTGGAAAAAATGTACGCAGATAAAAGCCATGTGCCAGACTGCAAATTTCACACAGGGGCTGTAAAAGGCTAGAAAAAAATGTGGATATGGTACCATAGGTATACAAATGGCCAAAACTATGGCCAGTGAGTCCTAAGAGCAATGCAAATCATTAAAAAATATACTTTTTTAATACGTATATTATGTTTGCAGTTATGGAAAAAAATATAAAAAGTGTAAAAAAGTCAAAAGTGCACAATAGCCAGTATAATGCATTATAGTTCCCAAGATGCAGAGTATTACAATGGCAGGTGTCAGTGGTTGCTATGGAGGCAGGCTCTGGATAAGTGAGGTATCCAGGGTATACTCAATTAGCTGTATGTAAATGAGCTTGGGTTACTGAATAGCAAAAAGGGCTACAGTGTCTGCAGATACAACCTGTGGTCAGGCTAGAACTATCTAGGTAGTGGTAGAACAGGTAGCTGACATCAAAAGGAGGTGTGACACAGTATGTTAAAGCAAGTTGGAGCTCAGCGGTGCCAGTTTGCATTCAGCTAAGCACAGCTAAGCAGGGGTGTGTGTCTGATGCTGCTGAGCATATTTTAGCTAGTTTAAGAAAAGCTGAGCATGGTCATTGTTGTGGGAAGTGTCAGAACTGCTGAGCAGTGATTATACTAGTGCCGCGTGTTTGCCATGTGTGCTGCACTGCTTAGCAGTAAAAGAAATAGAACAGAAAAAATTGCCAGGGAAAGCCATTCAGGTAAAAATGTCTGATAAGCCCTGTTCAACAGCCACTGGCTCATTCAAACCCCCAAAGCTATTCCTATCAGGTGGTATGGAGTATAATGAACCAATCACATGGGCTGCACTTGCAGCGCACCACTATAAAGTATGCATACACCCTACAATCCGATTTCCCCACATACTGTGCACCATTGGAGTACACACTTGAGAATTTTAAATGACAAAATGCAAGGGGCTGATGCTGCTCTGCTACATCTATATGCACTTGAGGCTTATGTCAGTGATGATGCTGATGCTGACAATAGGCCCAGACTGAGAAGAAGAAGAGTGTTCAGACCCAGGATAACACTCCAGGCGTTACATGAGCTGGAGATTGTAGAGCACTAAAGAGTAGACAGGGTGGACAGGGACATACTACAAAAACTCACTGAGCTCTGCCACCCTCAACTCAGACCCAGAGCCAACAGAGGGGAACTCATCACAGTGGTAACAAAGGTATGTGTAACCCTTAGAATATTAGCTCCAGGTACTTTTCAAAGACCAAATGGGGACATAATGGAGGTCTCACAGACATGTGCATCCAGGGTACTCCACCAGTTCCTGGATGTCATACAAGTACAAGCCAGTCAGCACATTTATTTACCCCACACCCCTGAGGAGAGGATCAGCAATAAGCATCTCTTCCACCATGTTGCACACTACCCTGAGGTACTGGTGCCATAGACTGCACTTGTGCACATCAAAGCACCACCTGGTGAAGAGGGTAGGGTCTACGTCAACTGCAAGGGGTATCACTCCATCAACTGCCAGGTCATGTGCAATTCCCAGGGCATTATCATGCATGGGTGTGCTGGCAGCCCTGGCAGCTATCATGATTCCCATGTCTGGCATGCCTCACAGCTGTACCAGATGTTTGCCAGGGGGGGACATCCCATACGACCATCTACTGGGGAATGCTGGCTGTGCACTGGAACCGTGGATGATGATACCCATCAGAAATGCACACACACCTACTAAAGAATGCCAAAATAAGACACATGCACAAAATAAGAACAATATAGACCGTGTGTTTGGGCTGTTCCGAGTCACGGTTCCACTGCCTCGATATATCTGGTGGAGCCCTGCATTAATCTCCAGCCACACGTGCACACATGTTCACAGTATGTGCCACACTACACAATACAATCCTGTGGAAACAGCTGCGGCAGGAACATCACAGGGAAATGACACACAGTCCCCCATCAGTGCCAAGATACCCACAGCCACAGGGGGACTCGGAGGAGTAACTCCCTGAGCCTGTCCATGTAGGCAGACGTAGGCATGCCCAGTATGCCCTGACCTTTGCAAAGAGCAATGCATAGCACATGCACTGACAACCTACAGTTCTAGGGACTAACACCTCACTCTGACTCACATACACA
This sequence comes from Protopterus annectens, assembly GCF_019279795.1. Taxonomy (NCBI): domain Eukaryota; kingdom Metazoa; phylum Chordata; order Ceratodontiformes; family Protopteridae; genus Protopterus; species Protopterus annectens. Next base: position 990,389,411 of record NC_056735.1, on the reverse strand, counting down.
GTAAAAAGATGCCAGCCACACCACACAACCTGTACCTTTCCATGTACTGGCTGTGTAC